>NC_142395.1:16776382-16966382 GCF_059441095.1 Idiotropiscis lumnitzeri | reverse complement strand
AAAAAAATTTAGCAATATCCCGTCCATTTCTTTTTTTTTTTTTAGACAAAAAAAAAATCAAGTGAAAAAAAAAAAGTCATATACTTTTTTTTTCAAAAAAGGTTACATATTTTCAATAATGTAGAATTTAATTAGAGAAAAAGCATCGGGAACATTTTTGAAGAAAAAGCGAGACAATTTTACATTTTTAGATTTTTCCAATTTTTGTTTCCTTAAACTTATAAGTGATATTTTCCATAGATGAAAAGCCATGATATTTGATAATCTAACAACAAATAAATTTGTAAAATCATTTTATTTATTTCTTATTTTCATTAAGGAAAAAAAATTATAGAATAGCCTTCTTAAAGAAGAATTTGTCAAATTTCAATATCCATGTTGTAAGAGCAGGTGTTACGAACGTGCGTGTGCGTGCGTGTGCGTGCGTGTGCGCGCGCGTGTAGCAAAGTAGACCCAACAAAACTGACAAAGGCAGAGATCAAACAAAGTAGAGATTTATTTAACTAAGGGAGCGCGTCAGACGTGATTAAGAAAAATGCAAAAAAAAAATACACTAAACAAAACAAGCTACAAATGCGCACAGGGAAATGGCAACAAGAAACAATATTCCGGCAACTAGCTCCTGTCTCCAGCGATTAAGAAGCCAACTAATGAAGACGACCAGCAGGTGTGCGCTGTAGACTCCACCCACCCCAATGACAGAATGGAAAAACAAACAGATCTGAAAACAATCTGGATCACAACAGCAGGGGGTATCAAACTCATTATTTTCCTCGGCCACATTGAGAAATAACGACTTTGGAAAGTAAAGGCCAGTAAAATCTGTACATTCAAATATTATTACATTTATTTTAAATGGCTTTTGAAATTAAAGACGGTTCGTAAATTTAGTATTTTCGATGAAGTCATTGCATGTAATGTGCTTTTGCGGGGCACATATAATGATGTGGCGGGCCAATTCTGGCATCCGGGTCTTGTGTCGACCTTTTCTATAGCGGGAGACAAAGGCAAGTGGCAGTAAGCAAAAGAAGAAAGCAGGCTGTGCGAATAGTGAGTGAAAGAATCGAGGGGATGAATACCTTGAAGCATTTAGCCTCGAGTCGAAAGCGGCAGTTCTCTCCAGGACATCAATCCTGTTCCCGCCACAGAGTACGGGTCAATTAGACCTTTATTACAGGCAAATGCGCATCTTGGATGTACATGCACTAAGACGAATGATGCAAAAATCCGTTCTTTCCAGCGGATCATAAACCAAGGCGGGGTCACTAATCTGATCGTGAGCTGCTCCCAAATCGGCCGATATTCCCCAAAGGCATTAGTGAGGATTCAAGTTGACATTTTCAAGCATCAGCACCTTTTTTTGAGGAAGGTGAAGGTGTTGTTTTTGGCAGGCGTCACCGCAGGATTGATGCCAGAGCGCCAAAGCTAAAGGTTCTTATGCACTGTTTCTTTTTCTTTCTTTTTTTTCCCCTTCTCAAATAATATTTCATTGTCAAGTGTTGCAGCATTTCTACAGTTTGGAGAAATCCTTGGAAAAGTGTTCAGAATAAACTCAGACTAGCTAGGAAAAGAGACGACGGTTAAAGGTCAAGGCCGTTAGTTGTTAATTTATCGCTTTTACGGCCTGTGGAATCTTTTCTAATGGCAAGCTTGTCTGACGCTGGTGGATTTAAATTGGTCTTGAAGAAATAATAGTAGCCATAAAAACACTTCTGTTTACAGAAAGCCAAGACTCCATGAAGATAAATACCTATGATGAAAATTAAAAAGTCAATTAGTCTGATAATCACTCACCATTCATTCGGTACCAAAAAACTCTCGTAGCTTCAGACTTAGGGAATGAAGTAGCATGCTGCTCATTGGCCAAGTTTTTTTCGTACGTTATGTTCCAAGCAAAGCAAGCTGGATTTACACTTCAGGTCCAATTACCCAATTTTGACTTAGTGCTTTATATCCATTTTTTTAAGCTGGCTATTTCCATCTACATTTCAATTGAGACATAATCCATTGACGGCACACATGAAACACAACCATCATGCGCTAATGCCCAAATTGCTCTTATATAGCGCATCTATGAACTGATGTACATAGTTACCGCGACATCTATAGAAATATGCTACAAAAGTGAGCCGTGGTAAAACGATCCGAACGTCCCAAGACCTTCACAGAAACCATGATAGCATTCAAAAAAATAATTATATATGCTAAAATGTAAAGAAACTCTTCTTTTGTTCTCTTTGTTTGTTCTTATGTGTCAAATATCTAAGCCTTGGCAGAGGTCTGTGTCGCAAAAGCGCCTGTGCGTAGTGTGCATATGTCTGTTATTTGCAGCCGAGCTGTCGACCCTCAACTCCTCGAGCAGCCTCCTCGTCCTTGTTTACTGCCTCGCCAGACACATATGTTTACCAAAGCACCAGCCTTCCTGTTGTGACTCACCCTCAATGAGGAGCGATGGAAGGCATGCTTGCACCCCCACCACCACACTTCCCACCATTTCTACCCACCATCCCTCCTGTGCAAGGTTAATCTGGTCCACAGCCGCACCTTGCATGTCACCCTAATGAATCCCCCGCAGACCAACACTTAATAAGAGTTAAGAGTAAATTAACCTTGAAGACTTTGTTAGAATCTCTTAGCTTTTTCCCTACATTTTTATCCCCATGTTTCTTCCAAGGACGAGTGCTTGTTTAGGCAGCTGTAGGAAATGTTCCCTTGATGCCTCTAAATTTCTCCCGGACATCTATGTATGTACTGTATGTATGCTGCACCTCTTATTATTGCTCTTAAGAGCAGGAGCAGCAGCAGCCCCATCCAAGCTGTGGATGGTACGCAAAGGTTATGTAGTAAGCAAGGTAAAAGGTTTCTATTTAGCTGCCAATTAGTTTCCTACCTAGCGACGTAGCACACTTTTTTTTTTTTAATTCCAACAGATATAAAATGAGATCATACATCAGTATACATAGGCCAGAGAGTAGGATAAAAGGTAGGTAGGAATGATATTTAGGTAAGTAGCCAGGTAGCAAGCGAGCTAGGTAGGTAGCTCGCTAACTCATTACCAGGTTCGGAAAGTAAACCTAGCCATAGTTTATCTCTTTGTTGTAGGTATGCAGGTAGCTAGCTAGCTAGCTTGGTAGTTCGGTAGTAAAAGGTTAGGTCAAATGTATTTTAGTATGCTAGTCTTCCTACCTTAGTGTCATGAATTGTGTTTTTTGGTTTAGTATTTGGTTTCCAGTTTTTTCTTGTGTTCCTTTGTGTGGCTCTCGTCATGCTTTTTGTGTCCACCTGTGTTTGTTTACCCAATCCCTTGTGTTGACCAATCAGCTCCCTCCAACCCTTTGTGGCTTAATTTGTCCAGGTTTTCCTTGTTGACTCGTCAATTTGTTTGTATTTAGTTCCCTGATTTCTGTCAGTCCTTGTGGGTTGATTGCTGAGGTCAAGTGTCTGTCATTCATTCCTCAGTGTGTTTCAGTTTTCACATTCTACATTATAGTCGTCAGGTCCAAGTTATTTCTAGCGTTTGTTTGGAACTTTGGTCCTTGTTATTTTGAATTTTGATATTTTTGTTAATTCCCAGTTCCTTGAATGCCTTTTTTTCTTCAATTAAATGCCCTTTACATTACTTATCTCTCTAATCTCGTTGCACACTTGAGTACAATGACAATAAAGGGATTTCTAATTCTAATTATGTTCGCCATCTACCTCGGAGCATACAACCCATTTTCCTTTTTGAGAGAATAAGTAGGTAAGAAAAGGTTGATCACTAGGCAGGCCCAAGAGTAGGTTAGAAGGTAGGTATGATATTCAGGTAAGCAACTAGGTAGATAGGTAGCTAGCTAGCTCGCTAGCAAGTCCAGAAAGTATACCCTGCCACAGTATAGCTTTAACCACAGGTGGCTCTACTCAAGAGCTCGTTTACCTGCCGGTTGAGTAGAGACACTTGTGGCTAAAGCCAAAGAGTGACACACCTCTGTCTGATAGGAGGATTTACATATTGGGCGTTGTTGGTGTACAGAGATCCAATAAAACTAGCACTGACACCTTCCCTGTGTCACTGTTCAATCTTTTCTTCTTTTTACCCCTGCTCATTCAGTATTTTAATACAAGCTTTTTCTGCGCTGTGATGAAGTCGCAAACTTGATTGGAATTTATCAAAAAGTCAGTTTGGTAGGTTGAGTGAAATACTGTGAGGAATTAAGAGGTAGGTAGGGAACTTGGTGACTCGGTCGATCGGTACAGCAATCTCGCTAAGTACGGTAAAAAAAGACAAGTTTGGGATGAGTCGGTAGATGCATTGTGCCTCTTATTGTTGCTGCAAGCATAGCAGCAGCCGCCTGATCCTCTTGCCGGTTTTCCCGACGGCCGCTAATCAATGCTCCTAATGATGGCGATCAATCAAGAAAATGAAAGATTTACTCCCCGATATTAATTTTGCCGGGCATCGATTGAGGCGTGTGGAGTATTACAGCCATTCACGCCTCCCCAGCTGCCGTATTGAGTCGCTCGTCTGTTCAAAAACAAGCCGTTCATCTTCTCATTTCAACACTTTTACTGCCGCTTTAAAGATAATTAGAAACAGATACCAATCACCTCGGGTGGTGTTTAGTCAACTCTATGAAAATGCTATTTGTGAGTCTTAATTGCATTTGAATCAGTCAAATCCTGAGTAGTAAACCATATTTCAAGCCCGCAACGTTTGGATAAGCCGAGCATGGCAACACGGTCGCAGAGTGTTGTTTAATCAGGCCCGATGTGTGAGGATTTAATCACAGTGCTCAGCGATGACCAGCCGCCGCCTCTAATAACTAGCTGTCGGGTGGCAACACGGGGATTGCTAACTCAGCGTGGTGCCGCCACACGCTTCTAATAACACAATGGTCTGACGGTGTCTGCCTTGTTGTCACGTTTTGTTGGATGCGGATGAGGACAACCCCCCGAGCGTTGCCTTTAGTGTATGTTGCTAAAATAGAAGCAGATGCCAAAAGGTGTAGGCAGTTATGGAGAAGAGTTGGTAAGGTATCGTCGGTGGCTAAAAGATGTGGTGTAACTTGACTGTATATGAGGGTAAACGGATTAGTTCATTTGTTACCTAAGCTATCCGTTGTGGTTTTTGTTTGTATTTTGGTTTGTTTCTTGGCTTATCTTCCCGTCATGTCTTCTTCATTAGGTATTTTTGTTTCCACCTGTGATCTTGAGTCTTCCAATCAGCTCCCTCAGCCACTCGTGTCGTGTCCAGGTGTCCCTCGTTGGCTTGTATTTAGTAGCCTGGTTTCTTTCATTTTTTTTTTTTTTTTTTATCGGATCGTTGTCACTGTCATGTTGTCTTGTTGCTTCTAGTGTTGTGTTATTTTTTTCGTATTTTCTTGTTACTTTGAGTTTTGGTCTTTTCAGAACTTTATTAATTTGTTTATTTGGAGTTTTCCCCAGTTCCCTTGTAAGTTTTTTTGTTCATTAATTGTTTTTTTTAAGTACACCCTGCATCCCTGCCTTGCATTCCTGCTCCGTCCACGTGGGGCCTCTCAACTCCACCATGACAGATCCTAAATATAAACTAGAAAAACAAATCATGACACTAACTGAAGGCATGTAGTAAGGCCAAATTCTGTGGAACAACGCACCAGTTGGAGGTCAAGGCTTGAGCACATTGAACTACTTATGCCGCACCAGCCAGTTTACAATGACCTTCAGGTGGCTTCTGCTACGGCTAAACACATTCTGGAGTCACTCCACATTCACTCCATGGCAGTGAATAAGAACAAAAAATATTGATTGTATACAATAAAGAAAATCGTTTATTTTTTAAAAATTCTTGCTTTAAATCCCTGGGATTAACTTGCAAAAAATAAATAAATAAAAATGCGTCACAAAATTAAAAAGTTACTAATCAAATAAGGTCATCGATTCACGAAATTGTTCCGCGAAGAGAAAATAAATATTTTGAGCCTTGATAGTCCATAGGTTCAGCAATTACAATGTAAACCTGAAAATCATATCGGATCTGATCGAGGTGCTAAAAGCGAGTAGAAAAGAAGCCCGGGGATGATATGTCATGCTTATCTGCAGTAGTGAGGAGGGAGGGAGAGAGGAAGAAGGGGGAAGACTATAATGAGGCGCGCTCACCCAGAGTGAAGAGCTTAATAATTCAATGCAGGGGAATCCTATCACATTACAATGGTGAAAAAGGCTCCAAAGCTAGTCGTGCTAAAGACACTCTCTCTTGCTCGCTTTCTCTTACTTGTTCGCTCTCAAGCACACTCACATTCATATACCTTCCTGGCAATCCTGCGATAGCCAGGTTGCACCGTTACGCATATTCGAGCAAAAATTGGTCACCCAGGCAAGAAAAGGAACGAGCGCCTGTGACAAAACTGCCATTTTCCCCGGCCTAAAGATTCCATTTTTGATGAAAAACAACCAATTTTACAGTCAAAGCATGAACTCGACTGATTTGGAGTGATGTCGTCACAAGTTGGCACAAGAAGGCTTTGGAAAAGACACTTTGCTGTCAAAATTTTTGCACCAATTTGACTCACATGGATGACTATAAGTGGCAAAAACCTTCCTACCTACTTACGTATACACCTACGATGTCTACCAGAGCTGGGCACTTGACCCTTTTTGTGCCCTGCCTTCCAGCCGCGATCTTGGTACCGTTCCGGCCTCGACCCGCCGCCCTTATTCCTAAAAATTGACAGTTGTCAAACCCTTTTTTAAAATTTGTCACCTCCCACCCCAAAAATGGGTGTCCAGGTCAGACGCCCCTGGGACGGACTGCCCAGTTCAGCTGTCTACCCACCTACCCACTTTTTGATGTATTCACCTTCCTGACTGCTCGCCCTGCTGTACCTACTTTGCTATTCATCGTCCGACTGACCAACCTACGTGCTTGCATCATACTGATGCTACGTTCACACCAAATCCGTTTGAATTTTCCATCCTTTTCTCTGCGTCCCATCGCCCCAAACGCATAATTTGCGTCGCCCCGCATGCAACTGCGCCCGCTCGCGTCAACTCCATCGACTGAAATTCAATCACGCCACTGGAAATGTTTGCAACAGATTTGGTGTGGACCGAGCATGAGAGGAAAGCCCCTATCCTACTAAGCGGCAAACATTTGCGACTGTTCGTGTAGCTCGCAAAATGAGCGTTCACTTGAGGGTTCGTTCAAGGTCGCAAAAGTTTGCCGGACAGTTGCCTGACCTTCATCAACAGTTTTCGTGTGTGTTCTCTGACATATTCGCCAGCCTGCCTGGCTGCCTACCTACCTGAGGTACCAAGATCCTTCTCGTCCTTCCCAAATACCTACTTGCTGATGTTCCCACCTACTTACTGAACTCGCTAGGCAGCTAGCTACCGACCGACCTAAAGTCTATCATCATTTCTGGGCTTCTTTTGGCTTTAGTGGACTGGACTCGAAAAGAATTCCAGTTGGGTTCTTTAAACACGTGAGGAAGAAAGCATCCGCTCACCGCCTTCCCTCCCTTTTCTGCTTGGCTCTCTCCTTTCTGCCTCTCCAAACCAGCAGTTACAGGCTGTACGGCTGCTAAGTTTTCAAAGTGAACAAAGGCAGAAGAAGGATAGAGGAGACCCGGGGATTATTTAAATACGAGGTGCATTAGGAGCCCCGGTGTGCTTTCCATCCCTTAAGTCATCAACAAAACCAGCTCCTCTTCCCTCTATCGTGCGTGTGTGCGTGGGTGTGTGGATGGATGTGTGTGTCTCTGAGAAAGAAAAGACAGGATGGGGAATAAAGAGGGGACGTTTGGTGAAAAAGTATTACGGCATGTTACGCGAAGGAAGCACAGCCCAAAGCCACTTTATCCTCGCCGAGACAGAAACCAGAGGAGCAATAATCACTGTGGTAGCCAAGACACCTGACAGTCACATCCCACAAAACCTTCACATTGTTGAATGTACACAAGCAAATCACATTTAAATGGGGAGAGGTATTGAGTCGGGTTGTTTGGGAATACAGTCGAAGAATTTATTTCATTGTTTGATACCTGTTACAATTTGCAACTGAAGACTTAATTGGTGACAAATTAGAATTTACTTTATTACCCACCGCTTCTGCTTTAGTCTACGTGTCTACCTACCAACTGTATAATCCTACCTACTTTTTTTTATTTTCTAACAACGTAAACTTTTCCTATGTAGACACGCCCAGACTTCAGTTAACTCAATGCTAACTTCACACTAAATCCGTCACGAGCGTTTCCGACAGCGCAATTGAATTGATGTCAATGAAGGCGCGGTTGCGTGCGGGGCGGTGCGAGTGATGCGTTTGGAGCGACGGGACGCGGAGTGAAGCACAGAAAATTGCCCTTTTGGCGCGGTCAAAAAAAATTACTTTTACGTCAAACACATTGAGCGTCATGTGCACTTGGCGGGAGGAATGGAGAAAAAAAATTATATTTGCCATTCAGAGCTTTACAACACGGCCACAATAGGGACAAAAAAAATCGTGACCAGACTGTTGCACTTTACCAAGACGGCAATATTATTCACATCAGTTTTAGCATATGTCGAAACCTTTTTTCTTTGTTTGCTACCGGAAACGCTGCCGTCATCACAAAGCGAAGCCCCTCCCCCGTGAGCGCCAATGAACGGCTGCGTCGTGAACACCTCCACGGTGAAACGCCAGCGAATTAAGCGAAACGGAACGCTCAAACGTATTTGGTGTGAACGTAGCATCACGTGCATGTTTTTAGAATGAGGCTGAAGTAAAACCCACAACAAACACGTAAATGACAAAGAGGAACGTCGGAGCAAAAATTCCAAGCTGTAACCTCATACATGATAAGCCCTCCTCCACCGTGCTGTTCTCGCTGCCTCGTCTATTCGCCAAATCTGACTCTGAATACAAATAACTTTTTGTGCTCAGAACAGAGCGTTATTCTTTTATATGTATTTGCTTCAAAGGGCACATTGGTCTTGTTGCGTTGGGGCTCAGTTACAGCTCTGTCTTTGTTTTAAATGGCTCCACCTGCAGCAGCATATTCGTTTTATTTGCGCTTCTCAGGCAGAGACAGCAGTAGAAGCTTGTTTGGGGCCTCAAGGGCAAAGGAGTTACTGTCGACTGCGACGCAGCCTCCTGCTGGCAGGGGTGTCACATTTACTCTTGTAAAAAGGAATAAAAAGCACCCTTTCTCCACTCCGACAACCTTGTTTCACGCGGACCTTTTGCTCTGTTCCTCCAACACCCTGCTGGCATTTTCTTTCTTTATTTAATATATCTTCTCTCTAAAACTCATTTTATGCTTGGGAATTTCCCAACACCGGACAAAGATGAGGTCACCTCTGTCTGAGACCTCTGCCACCGACTGTCTGCAGAGGAGTTGGACGCAGGCACCGGTTTCTTTGTCTCGTCACAGGACGTTCGGGAACAGGCCGGAAGGACCTTGGGGGGCTGGTAGGGGGGGATACTTAATGGGGGACTTGGCACGGGTCCATGGTTTCTCCGCAGACAAGCAACACCTCCAGGGTTGATCATCACCTCTAACCTGAGAGGAGACACGTCCCACTGTTCACATTAACCGTGACAGGGTGGCAGGACCACCACAGTCAGGCAGGGGGCTTTGAACACTCGCCCGTGGGAAATGTCAAAATGCGGGATAAATGGAGGGATTCAATGATAACCAGATTTTAGGGCGTTTAAACAACTTTGAGGACACACTTTATGACTTGCGTAGATGTTTTTATGTCACGTTTGTGTCTGTGGATGATAAAATCCAAACTGTTTAGTGAATTTAATTTACAGTAACCCTTCACCACCTTGCACTTCACTTTTCAGTGCTAGATTTTTTTCCAGAATATTTATTAAAAAAATAAATAAAAATAGAATATTGCTGTCCGTTATTTCAAAGAGATGGATTGACTCGGAGGCTTTGTACATATCCACGGCACGTGATTGGTTCCAAGCATGAGATGGGCCAATCAGAGTACGTGTGGATTTATCCCGTGATCTTATTGGCTGCGATGACCCAGCATGTTCCGTTGTTGTATCTTGCCAGTTTCGCAGTCATAGAACAAACGACACTTTTAAACAACATCCATTTCGGAAACTCATAACGTTATTCAAATGTGCCGTTCAGTTAGTCAGAGTCGAGCCGGATAGTAAACAGCTGTGTTCAGAAACTGTGAGCGGACCGCGCTCATGCACCTGACAAGCAGACGAAACATGTATGTATGTGAGCAGATAAACAATTAAGTAGGCAAGAGCTTGGTTGGCTAGATGGCACTGCGAGGACGGAACTTTGGGCCGGTGGTGCTCATTGACAAGGACGAGACTGAGTTACGTTGGCTCTGTTTCTCGCTCACGTAAGCAGCTTGGACCTGTCAAAAGCACTTTGAAAATGTGTGCCTTAAAGTATACATCCTTGGTGAGTCTTGCCGAGTGTTCTCATGTGGTGTTCTAGCCTGTTGACAAATCTGACGACGTTCTCAGCTCATGGCGCTCCGCATCACGTTGCGAACAACAACTTTGCAGATTACTCGTGAATGGGTGGTTGACTCACCAACTTCAACAATACTAGGTCACCTCATTTGATTTTGTCCGGAGTTGACTTAATATGAATAAAACGCTACAACAACAAATTGTTTATGTATCTTTACTAGCAGCACCAACGCGATAACAAGGGCAACAACAACGCTTTAATATGGTCACCCTGGTAACGTAAGCACAAATAGAGTGCATGAATGATACGAGCAACAGAAAAACTGGGGTGTTTTGTAGATTTAACAATAAACGTGAAGCCATATTTTTATGCAGCAATATTATCAGTGTCCTCCTGAAAAGCGCCAACATAAGACACCACAGAACAAATTTGAAATGCCTGAAAATAAATAACTCATCATGATGTTAAATCAAGAGTGTCTTTTTTTCACATTTTGCTAGCTTGTTGAATGTTGAATGCATCAAAAGTCCATCATAGACAGTTTTCAAAAATAACATAATTTCATCAATTAATAAATAATTAATAAACTGACAGTGTTGTTTTCTATTCTTTCATCTTTGCCGCCCGCCGTGGCCCTGTCCAATGTGATCCCGATGGTCGGGAACCACTCGCTTTGGGAATCACTTGCTTAAAGAGTTGCTTAGAAAGAAGCTAGGTTATAGTCAGCCTCTTTTTACCTGTTGTTGAGGCCTCTCTTTGGTTTATTTATTTATTTATTTATTTATTTGCAAAAGCACATCTTGAACCATGCTTGCCTGTCTCACAAACGCACCCACTTACTCCACTCGCAAAGCCGGAATTGAGATGCACTCCAATATGAGGACTGTAAATCAAAAGCAATATCTCAACATCTCCAGTGTGGCGACTGGCAAGCCAAACTTTATTGGATCAATCGCGTCAATAAGCACGTGCTTGGCACATGCATTGATATGCTGACAAGCCGCAGAATGGCTTGTTTGTCAAAAGGCTTTGCGTCCAATCGATGCGCTTGTCCGAGTTCAATGACCTTATGTTCAGCTGGCCGACGTCGCCGCACTTAATGGCGCGTTGCAACATGTTCGCCGTTAGGGACGCCGAAATACGCTTCCGGCCTGTCAGCACTCAGCGAGTATGACACAGTGATCTGCTCTAGGCTGATTCAATCAAGCACGATGACGGCCAATTGGACGGAAACACACCCAGACGCCACCCCGATGTGACCAAGAATGAAAAAGTCTCCAGAATGCACACATTTTGGGCTGCTACTTTGACAAACTCAGACGAGGGCATTTGCAAAACTAAATTGTGTTACTTTTTTTTTTTTCAAATGTCCTCTCATATGAGTGGATTATGGTGTCATAGTTTGATGAGAATTTCCCCCTGTAATGTATGAACGTGAGATTCTGTAATAGCAGATTTTCTGATTTTTATTTTTTTATGCTGTATTGCAACATTGAGTGTGTGGGTTAATCAAAAATATTTTTGGGGTGCATTTTTAGTACACACCAGTACATTTCTTTTTCACAGGGATTATTATTGGAGCGAATACCTGCTTCGTCACAGTTTGGTATTCGCTAAATTGCCTATTCGTTGATTTGGGCGGAGAAGCCATCCTCTGTTACTCACTGAAAAAAGTCACCTATTTTTGGGGCACATTGTTGGGCATCATCTTCTTTGCCAAGCCACTATGTTGAAGTGAGGGTCGGAACTTCATTTCGTCCGGACATAGCCTCGTCTAAAAGATCAAAAGTGCTTTCTCACCAAGATGCATTGAGAAAGTCACACATTACCCCAATTGTCCATTCTCAGTTTCGTAATTTTGTTACCATAAGGTAGTTAACGATGACAATCAGCTCAGTAGTGCCATCAACAGTATCTTGAGTGCCGCAGTGAGTGACATTTAGTGAAGGGCATGACAGTTCTTTTAAGTGAACTGAATCATTTGAATAGTTTCATCAAAAAGAATCGTTCAACGTCAGCTGAAGAAAGGTACATTGCACGTTCTGTGCTGTTGACAGAGTGTTATCAAGCGGCAAAAACATTACCAGTAGGTCAGATTTTAAAAAAATAAATAATGAAAATTGACACCAATGGAGGCTTGTTTTTCTGTGTGTTGTTGAAAGGAATAATATCCCATCGGCACAGACACACGTCTTTCACGCATGCCCCTTAAATCACGTCCACAGGCCTCGCGCTCGTCACAGGAGATGATTTAAACCACGGCTGCCGCTTTATCAGGATGCTCTTGGGCCTCGGCGCTACTGAGCTTCCAAACGTTCGTTCCCGCAAGGTCAAAACGTGACAAGGTGAAACCTGCCTGAGTTACTGCTCATTTACAGCGACCAAGCTCACGTCTCCACGCTCACCTCTGTCTGAACCAGCGGTGCATTTAAAAGCGCTTTATTTACTACAGCCTGCCTTTTATTTACTTGTAATTTCTTTTAAGTGCAGCATAAATTTCCCCCCTGAAGTCGCTCGGACTTGCAGAGAAAACACACACACACACACACATATCACGGTAGTCTTGACTTTGGCCCGCTGCCTGGGTCACTATATTACTCAGCCATTTTAATCATGTCCTGTTATTTCTACCTCATTATTCTTGTCATGTCTGCTAAAATCTTGCTTAACATGGGAAGGGTCAGCGGTGGTGCCTGTAATGATTGTAATGAATTGAAGTAGATCGGCCAATGACGGTATCAAAAGTGAGTATGATGCCAGCTGACGAAGGCAAAGGAGGGAATTGAAGAGGAATGCAAGTCGTAGGGGAAAGGAATAATACATGCTGACTGGTGTTAAAACAGATTATTTTTGAGGTATCAGAATGTGAACAGAATGGATATGAGGAAAAGGGAGCATTTGGACACAATTTTTTTCCCCCTCAAATATTTGCTTTATTCTAATAGTACAACTATAATCTTGAAAATATTCAACGATTCTTGGAAATTTAAATTTTGTCATACTTTAGTCTTGTGATATTGCCATTTTCATTGAGAAAAATTAGACTTTTTATTTTCTAATATAAGCTTTCTCCAAAATCACATAATGGAACATGACATAACAAAATACCATATCAACATGACAATTAAATCTTGAAAATACTTTTCCCACTAAAACACGCGAAAAATTTATTTACAAATATGGAGAACTTTATCTCGAAAATGTCACCTTGGAGCCGCGTGATATTACAACTACTTTTTTCATTAAAACTTTTTTCTCTCATGTAATGAATTTAATCTAAAAATAAACTGTGTTTTTTCTCAAAAGTACAACTATTTCTTGAAATATTTTCTTCTGAAATTTTTTTGAAAATGTTATATTTTGTTCTAAGAATGTTACAAATTAAATCTAATGGAAAATAATTGTTGTTCTTTTTTTTAAATATCAAAAATGTACACCTTTTTTGGAAAATATGCAACTTTATTCGCCCCAAAAAATCTGAACTTAATTCTAGAAAATTTTCAACCTTTTTTCCCCCAGAAAAATCCTGCAATTTTGTTTTTGGAATATTACAATATTTCTTTCTTAAAAACATTGATGCTAAATCTCAAAAATGTAATTTTTTGGGCAACCTCCTCTACCGTGGGCGGAGATTGCATCAAATTCAGATCGCTTTGAGGTTAGGCCATGAAAAGGCAAAACGAGGACTAGTTTTGGGCTCATAACTTTAATTCAATTTGTAACTACCTACAGACGGGCTCCATTTAGGATTTGGATCAGATGAGACACGCACACGCACACACACACGCACGCATATTATTATTATTTTGATTATTATGATTCCCTGTCAGACGATTGTTCCCCAGAGATGCCCGACTTAATTACAGAGGCTGGCCAGCTTGCACGCGGGGAGGAGGTCAGATGTCGTGTCATTTTTAAAAGACACTGAAACAGAGATGGAGTCAAATGAGAAGGGATGAAAGGAATGACGGAAGGAGATAAGGAAGTGGTGAGAGGAAAGGTTGAATTTTAAGAAGTCGTGTGCTGCCTGCCTCCTTTTGTCTGAAAATGCTCTAACATATAGGTCCAAAGCGTTCAAATAAAATGGGAAAGAGAAAAAAAAAATGCTAATTGTCTCGATTGCAATTCTCAGAGTGAATATTACGCTGAATTTTATGCTGGATATTATACTCTCAAATTTTAGTTTGTTTACTGGGACCAAATATAGACTTTTTAGAGTAAAATGCACTCTACGAAATTTACTGTGTAACAACTATAAAAGAGGCCAATGCTCAGTAGGAGTTGAGAACCACTTTACGAGAAAAAAATCATTTATTTTTATTGAGTTCATCTTTCAAATGATTTCCTGACACGTTCTGATCTCGTTTTAGCCCTCATAGATTTGTCGCCTCGTCCCCCTCACCAAAATGCAAATGGTACAGTCGGATGCTTGGGCGACAAACGCAGGTCATTCTATGCATGATAATTGATGATGTGCTGTGAAGGATTTAGGCATCCAATATCCAGCACGTTTCCACTGTCATGTCCCATGTTTGGTGCCGTCATCACTCTTCATCAAGGCATCGCACTCCATCCCACACTTCTGCCATCTCCGGAGTGGCCATTTATCCCACAGATAATCGATGATGACAGCTGGCGTGTAAGCGAGAGGCAGCCGAAACGTGATTAATCACGTTGTTTCAATAATTAGGGAACATTATGCATTGGAGGCGCCAATTCCTTAGCAGGTGCCCATATTACTGTGTTATGAGCTGAGGATTCACTTTTTCTTTGGATTTTTATGACTTTTTTGTAGCCAAACTAGGGAAAAAAACTCACCGATGACATTTATAAATACAAAGCATGAATATGTTCCCCTCTGTTGTGCTATAAACCAGGACAATCTGGGTCCCCTTCATATAAAATGTCAGCAAGTTTTAATCTCCATCCATGTCCTGTAATAACGCTTTCATTTGTCCCACTTCCTGTTTTACTTGTTGGATCAGGAAACCACACCACTTGCTACATTTTTTTGACAGTTGAGAATGTACAAATGTGATCTAAAAACGTTGGAAAAAGTTGAAAAGAATATTTCCGTAAAAATGATCCTCTGCTGTTCCACTAAAATGCTATAATCCACAGTTTAACCCAGAAACTATTGTTGACTTCCTTTTGCTGTTGTATGACAGTTATGAATGTCAAAATGATCCAAATTATGTACAAAAAGGACTGGAAGGGGGGGGGGGGGTTGAAAACACTTTATTATCCACACCCCCTTCCTGTAAAAAACATTTGCTTTATCCCACATACTGATTACCAATTTTACTCAACGCTAATTTGAATATGCAACTTGCTAAAACTATGCTTTGAAATTACATAAATGAAATTAAATAAATACATGCTGTTTAATAACCTAGTTATTATGCATTACAGCTTTAATATAGCTTTAATTGCTTTGTAAAAGTAACATACTGTGCATTGCTAATGTCTTTCTTATTTTACCTGTCATACCATTCGTTCCGACAAGTCTGTGAGTAAATTATAACAAAGGCCTAACCCTGGCCTGCTTGAAATTAATACCATTCCCTCTGAAACGAGCCTGCCACATCAAACCAGGCAGCCATTAAAATCCACTGAAACGCGTAATTTAATCAAAAAGAAATGTGTGAAGGTTAAACACGTTCACTCTGCGTTTTTCTCACTTTGAATACTTTGAAGCCAAATGGAGGTTTTGTTCTGAGTGATGGTGGGAGGCGGGGGGGGGGGTTGCCAAGTCGGGCCTCGGTGGTTCTGTCAATGGAGCTTGTCTCGCAACAATCCATCGCCGTAAAACACGTTCTCGTTGGACGCTGCATCAAGTCGATGAAAGCGAATCGGACAGCCGCTGTCAATGAGAAGAGAACAGCTCCACTAACTTGTATGTGCCCTGCTGCCCATCCAACGTGCTCTTGATAAATTACCTGTATTGTCACAGCAATTCACATTGAGACTCTGTTGCTAACCAAAACAGGTGCATTAAAACCTTGCTAACATCTTCAATAGATGATATACAGCACAAGTTGAGATGCTAGCTAACAAGCTAATTGGCGGCTAGTGCTCGATGCTAAAATGGCAGTGAAGTAATTTGATGATGTGTTAGCATTACACTAGTGGAGGCAATATTAAGACGAAGGTGTGTCGTTATTTTGAGTACATGTGTAATTTTCTTTGTTTTACGTTTAGTTTGACAGTAAACTGCAACTGGGAGTGGCATTAAACAGCTTGCCGCCTTTTTTTTTCCAAAGCAGTTTTTTTAAGCATCTCACAAAATGTTTCTTATTGTGACTTGAGTTGAGTTGACGACCACCACACAACGAATTGTGTCTTAAGTTAGCTCTCGCAAGTCAAAATAATAAATAAATAAATTGGCCGGATGATGGCTCGTGTCAAGAAAAATTTGTAAGTCTTTCGGCTTTATGGTTTGCCTCAAATCCAAATCAATTACAAGAATAAAAACAAGTTTTATATATAAAAAAAAACAACAATGTTTAGTAAATTTTGAAACACAAAAGGGAAGGGGAAGAATTAAACTGGTTTTACGTGTAATTGAGTCACGCTCGCTGTAATACATTTTAATGTCGCCTTTAAGGGGCGTGGTCTAGTGAGTGACTTTAGGAGCTAGTTCAGCGTTTAGACTTTTTGTCCAATTCAATAAACGGCTATGCAGCAGTCTATGTCTTCACCCTGTGCTCCTTCTTTTCAAACAGCTAAAACAAAAAAAGCTCCAATGCACGACATCCGTCCAAATCAAAGTGGTAAAGGCTTTGTGAATCTCTTCTCAAGTGAACGCCGCAGACTGCTGATCTGACCACATCCACTCCTATTCGTCGGAGCGTGTCACCGCAAGCCGATACTTTGTAGCTCGGCGCTGATAGATGGATGTATAATGGCACGCTGACACTCCTCGACGGCGGCGAAAAGTGCCGAGTCAGCTCGATTGATCATGCCTTTTTTGGTGGGCGGCGAGTGGGGAGATCTCAGTTTGTGACAGTTTTCCGTTGTAAGGTCAGAGCCATGCTGAGAGCTGGCTGTATTGTAAGAGCAAGTTGAGGTTAAAAGGATTGGGTCGGATTGACTCGCTGTCCTGCATAAGTCATCGTATTGACTCAGCGGGGCACGAACAGTGGACTATTTTGGACTGTGGATTATTTCAAGTCATTCAGTTTATGTCTATTTTGTAAGTGGCGCCGGTTATCATGAATAACTGTCGAGAGGAGCTAATAATTCTATGAACTGTGGCGGACTAAGTATGCGTTATCATTGATGACAGGCAAAAAAAGTCATTGCATTCACTTGCTTCCATTATAGTACAATAACGTAAAGTATCATGACTTTGTGGGGTTATTTCTAGTTGATCTTTATTTGTAATGCAGAACTGGAAGGTGAAAGTTGTGTGCCACATTGTTATGTAACGATATTAGCAGCATCCAGCTGAAATGTGCCAACATAACACTTTATACAGAACCGCTCGCTGCATATTGTGCAGACCGATACCGGGCCCTCGGGCCGGTGGTTGCGGACCATTGGAGTATAGCACTAAATGAAGCGCGGCATTGATTAATTCAAGTTGACTTGCACTTTGACTTCACACTCGCTTGCTTTTTACAAAGAGCAAGAGCACTGTGGTTTCCATGTTGGTTTCACCTTTAAAGAGTAAATGGAGTCAAATAGGGAATAATCATATAAACATTCTTTGTGTACCCGTGTTTTCCATATACAAACTCTGTTAAATAATCATTTAGTTTAGTTGCAATAACTTTAAAATATGATTTATTGAACAATAACAATGATCGGTTGCACAAAAAAGCAAGCAAGTTGTTTGCTCCCAATCAATTTGATGAGTTGTTTTCTTTAAATTGGGGGACGATGCATCTGTTAATTTTCTTTTGAAAAGGCGGGAAAGACAATTTTCACAACAGCAAAGATATTTTGCTGAATGGCCACACTTAAAATTAAGTTGGTTGCTTTGAAATATTTTCCACAATGGTTGACATAATTCCCCATCACGTCATAGCCAAATATGACTCAAAATGCAAGAAAGAGACTCAGAATATTGCTGATGAATGTCCTCTCTCAGGGGTTTGGACCATCCTCTGTCCATTAGCCGGGGTTGGACCTCAGCGTCTCCGAGGAGTTGTTCTGAAACACGACACAGCAAATGAGATGTGACACTGTGCTATTTATACTAGCCGAGGAGGAGGAGATGCAAAAAAGTGCTCACCTGCTGCTTGATGAGGTCTTCTGGCTCCCCAAATTCACAGAGGAGGCTGTGTAATTTTCACCCTCGCATCCAAGGGACCCCTACCCGCCCCATCAACACCAAACACCATCCTCTACCTCCTCCACCACCGCCCTAGAGGCGGCCAAACACAGTGCATAATTACTCCGTGTGAACATTCCCCGCAGTGAGTGTGTGTCTGTCACACATACGGGTGTCATATTTCCACTCCTCAATGATGCTTTTAAGGACATGCAACACAGCTACTGTGTTGATGGCTCTTTTGGAGCTTCTCTCCCCACGGAGTGTTTCTAAAAATAATGCTTTTTACCTCCATTCTTCAGATATTCGGCACAGGAAAGTTTTGGTGGATGCAGTGGATTCAGGGGGAGAGAGGGGGCGGGGGGGTTTTAGGATTGGGATTGGTGTTCTAAACATTCAATCAAACAATCAATGTGGTTGTTTGTCAAGATGAGAGCAAGGTCAACACTGGAAAGAAAATTTAAAGAAAAGGACTGCTTATGATCCAAAGCATACCACATCAAATTCCAATGATCTCAAATGTCCAATCACTGAGATTGGAACCAAGGTCGTTGGTATGGGGAAGAAAGAAAAGAGCTCACTGCCCAAAGCATATTAGACCTTCTCAAAGTGGAGGCAGTGTAGTAGCATGGGTCAACTTGTTGGTTTTTAACATGATTTGCTTTGTCTATCCAGGGTCCGTAACACCTAAAGACCAATCCGACGTAAGCCGTCATGGCCAACCGTCGCGTCGGGCGTGAAGTCATACCGGAAAATGAAGAACACATCGCAAAAGCCGACGGAGACGCCAACTACTCTGGACCTTTTGCGCATGCGTGAGAAGTAGTACCCCTCCATGCCATCGGTGGCGATAGTGATTACTTCGCCTTCGCACTCTTCTGTCCAGCCAGACGTTATGTCCACGGAGTAGATGCGAAAATGAGCAAAGTTCATTTAGTTCTTGAGAAATAGCTTCAATTTTCACAGTTTTTCCACGTTCGTCACGTCTTGTCGTGGTTCTTGTCGTGTGCACTGATTCGCTAGGTGACAGCCAATCACAGTGATCATTTGTCTCAACAGCACTGAATGATGCGAACACGCCCCTCCCAGACGCCCCAACAACGGCTCCGACTTTATGACGTGGCGAGCTACACCAAGCAGACGGTGGTTACCGACTTTCCCACGCCCGACGTCGGATTGATGTGTTGAAGCCTTAAGAAAGAGAAAAAAATGCTTGATCCGGATCTTAACCAGATTGACCATTTGACATCAATTCAAACACAAAGTTGAAAATTATTTTCATTCAAAGCATCAACTGGAGGAGGGGCACTGAGCACTGGATTTAGAAAGAATTCTACACTAACCAAGCTAAATACTGAAAAGTATGGAGGATGAAAGAAAGAGCCTGCAATCCGAAGCATAACATGGGTCAAACATTGGACGCAGTGTTGTAGGTTGGGCCGTCTTGTTTGAATTTTACACACGCAACAATGTTTCATTTATTTTATGTAATAATCTGGTGAATTAATGATGGCTAAGTGAATCACAAATAACATTAAAATGAACATTAGCATTATTAAAATTCACATTTTTATAATCAACAAACGACTTGGCCCACCTGTGTTTTAAAACGCTTACATGGCCCTTGAGCGCATAAATTTGCGCACCCCTGGACAAGCTGGTGGAATCTAACACTTTCTCACTGGCTAAGCGTTGCTTACTTAACCACTTATCACTCCAACGCTTGCATTAAAAATAAATAAATAAATAAAAACTGTACACTAAAACAGCATGCACTCAACCTAACAGAAATGGATTCAGCCTGGCATCACACAGACCTCACTTGCCCTTGTAGCTGAAGCTGCCTAACAAAATGGTGGCCGCTATAGGAGATAGAAGGAGGCAGAGGCGGTGTTTAAAAGCCAGGCTGAGGCGGCAGGATTAATGATCGGCGGGCACAATTGGCTCGTGCTTGCATCAGGTAATCGATGACGGAAAAAAAGCAGGAGCCACAAGTAGAAAGGAGACCAAAAAAAAAAACCTGCTTTTGTTCCTCTACAAGGTGAAATGTGGCAAGAACTCACCTTAAATGGCTTCCTCTGGAACGTTCAATAGAATTAAATAGAATATTTACAATCATTCCCACTAAGGCCGTTCTCTTTGCTTTCAAACATTGTGGACCTGTTCAGCGAATGTGCTGAAAGCATGCACGGTCAACTGTCAGTCAAGTACTACTGTTAAATCCTGGAAAAATGGACAATACTTTGTCCAGCATCCTTCTCAGGCCAACACGTAACTACATATTTGAACCATAAAGTGGATATATTCCACTTAAAGCTGGTGGCTGGAATATATCCCATATATGCTGTAACGCTCTAAAGTGGCCATGCCAGAAGCCCCGCATCATACGCAGGTCTTATGACTTACCTCACTGATAATCTTCTCAAGACTGAGCTAATCATGAAAAGTGCTGTATCAATTAGCCACATTATCCCTCTAGTATTGGCAAAAACTGTTCACGGCACCCATTATGTGCACATAAGGGCACATTGTTAGCTAATTGCAAATTGTAGCAGAACCTATCAACGGCAATGGGAAAAAAATTGTTTTAAGCATGGATTTTGAAGCATTTACACTTTATTGGTATGTGTGGAATATTTATTTATTCATATTATTCAGTCTGATAATAAACGATACCACCAATTCTTGGGACCAAATTATACACAAATGCTGAGAAAAACAGCGCTTGAAAGGTGATTTTGGGGTGAGGATATCCTGTGTGTCTTATAAACTGGAAATTGCAGTAGCTAGCTAGGTAGCTAGCTAGCAGCATGTCGGGATTGGGCGGGCTAACCGCTGATGGCGTCAAAGGCTCTCAAGTTTTTAACTTGATTCATGCCCAGCTCTTCCATGATAAACGCTGAATGTTCTGAAATGTTTTTGAAATCTGCTCCTTTCCAAACAGCATCTGTGGAGTCTTTGTAATCGTTTACATCTGGTATCTGCGGTAAGAGAACCCCTTTGTTTTTCCATGTATGGCAATGAGCCAGCGGAGGGTTAAAAAGACATCTCCCTTGCCTCCTGCAGTCAAACAAGCGACGACTCTGCAGCAAAACACGGATTAGGTAGAGATTATTAAATGTCAGCTCTTACGACAAATACTTTTTACGGCCTCAAAGTGAATCAATACTACTTATCTTTGATAAAAGAGGCCCAGGCAGGGAGATATGCCGGCGTGGCAGGAGGAGACTCATCTCACCGTCTCCCACCTAACAATACCGCTACTAATCTTGTTGGGAGATCCCGGAAGAATGGACTGGAAATGGATTATGATATGATGTGCTCATTTCTGTGCGATTGTGGTCAAAAGTCCACAGTGACTGATCCTCTGGTAAATGATCAGATGCTTTTATCGCAGTGGAATCATTTTTAATTCAATTAGGTGTCTATATGAGGAAAAGGGGATGGGCCAATAATCAAAGCAGAGAATTCATAAATTCTATCTCACTGAGAAATAACTCAACACTAGTATTTTCTCAACACGAAAATAGCGATTGGAATATAAAAATATAAATAGAGATTTTTTTTTATCTATTTATAGATCCGTGCTTCGAATGGGGCGGGTGTAAAATTTAATCTGTTTTTCTCAATGGCTGTGCTTTGGTCAAATGACATACATCAGTTGGTTTACTAGCCACCTGGAAGAACACGTTACATCCTGGTCAAGTATCTCAAAATAAAAGCCAATCTGTAACGAGCCAAAATGGCCACCAAGCACTCCCTATAAGGCAGTCTGAAACATTTGAGTGCTACCACTCATCAGAACAGTGCGGCATTGTGGCTTAAAAAAATTAGAGTGACAATAAGTGGTTCAGGAAATAGGATAGATAATACAAGTAGACCAAAAAAAAAAACGTTAAAAATATTACTCATTGTAACGCAGCCACATAACCGAGAGGTCTCCAATTTCTCACGTCACACAGACGGCCGACTTCATCATCCGAGCGGGGAGACATTAAAATCCACGTGCCAGTGTCATGCATGAACTCCGGCGAAGTCTAAATTCTCTTTCCGCAATGTCATGCACGCAAGGGTGCCGAAAAGGGGGTTGGTTCACCTGCTCCAGTCTGCAGAGACTGACAGCTTTTTATGTTATCAGACGCTTAGTGGAGGCGGAGACGGAAAGATGCCCTTCAAACCCGGTAGCCAAAAACGCAAAGAGAAGAAGCTTTGCATTAAATTATTATTAATATTTTATTTATTTTATTGTGTGCTTGTTGATTCGAGTTCTATAGATGATAATGTTCAAATTAGAGAAAATCACAAAAGGCAATTGGCCATTTTTGGTGGTGTTTGCAGTGAATTTATTTGTTTCTCCACAGATTATAATTGCATTTCATTTTAATGAAAGAGGTTATTTAGTATTTTGTTTTATTGGTTGACCGTAGGGGGCCCACTATGATTTCTTGTCTTGGGGGCCAAAATCGCTGGCACCACCCCTGGCTACATCTACTCGGTGGAGCTGGATGATAACTGGAGGTTAGCTGCAACTAACTAAGCAGGAGGATGCAGCTGGATGCTAGCAGACCAGGTAGAAGGGGCGGAGCCTGGTTGCTAATAGGCCAGACGTGAGCAGATGCTGGTGATGAATGACAACATCCACCTTGTCCTCAGTCAATGTGTAATTTGATTGCTCCTCTCCCCAGTTCGGAAAGATAACCACCACTTTGCATCATGGAAATAAACAATGACAAGCAATAACCTTGTATAAATGAATAAACAGCACTAGTAGAAATAATCCACTTCCTAAAAATAATCACAAACTGTCAACACAAACGCTTATACAATCACTCGTCACGACAGTTGTTCTAAAAAACCCGCACCTTGTATAGTAGAGATAAACATCTAGAAATAACCTCACATGCGAGAGAGGCTTGCAAATTAGGAAAGCGAAACGCCTAAAACATGCATATTAATCAGAAGAAACTAAGCATCCCAGACCAATTGTGAAAGGAAAAAAACGTTACACTGAAACAAACACACAAAAAAAAAATCACACGCGCACACACCCACTTCCACACATATTTGGACACACGTAGACCCAATCGGTGTGCCTGGCAAGGATCTGCGCAGCTTTGAGAGCCCAGCGTGACAACATTTGATATTCATAGAAGAGAAGAGGAAGAGAAACAACAGCAGGGGCGCTGCCTTACGCGTGATATTACATTGTAATTATGATTTGGATGAAGGCGGCGATGGTGCACTACAAATTCATGAACACACACACACACACACACACACACGCGGATATAGACACAAGCACGCAGTGTGAATGAAAAGGTAATGAAGCACACTCACAGGCTCTCCAAACTTCAGAGTGCTTGCTGCAGCAATAATACAGGATCAGGCGCAGAAAAACTGAGATGAGGTGCGGCGGGGCCTCAAGCCGCCATCGTCGCCATGCCTTCTGATTGGTTTGTTTACATCAATATTTTCACATGTCAATCTGGGCACCTTTGGGAAAATGCTTTTTTTTTTTTTGCCACGCCAGGCAGCCATTTGTGTGAAAGAGTGCAGAACGCTGTGTAATGAGAACAGAACACTGCGATTTGCAGAGGTCTTTTCGAGCTTCATGCAGCATATTAAATATGCACTCCCAAGTCGCCAAGTCTAATTTAGACTTGGGGAGAAGTGGATGGAACTTTCAGGGTGTCATCCAAAGACAGACAAATACTCTTTTGTTGCTGTAAAGTTTAGAATACCACTACATCACATACACACACACCCAACCCCCCACACACACGCGCACACACGCACACTTACACGCAGACATTTACAAAGATCATAACATTCAGGGCCCTATTTTGGTTCCGGGCGCAGGTCTAGCGTAAAGTGCACAGTCTAACTCTGTGCATGGGTGGAGATTTCTTTCTTTTGGCATTTTGCTACACTTTACCCCAGTCGAATTGGGCATTTGCACTTTTTATGCGCTGTTGTCGCGTGGAAATAGAATTTTCCCAGCCAATCTATGCAATGGGGGACCCATTTGCATCAAAATCAGGAAGGTCAACATGCAAACCCGAGTTAGCCGTGCATGCAGGGGCGCTGTCAGGGATTTTCTGGCCCCTTGAAAAGAAATCTTACTGAGTCCGTGGAAAAATTGAATACCATTTTACATAAAACGATACATTTTATTGATATTTTTGGCTATTTCCATATTTGCGGAAACAACATGACAGTTCCTTAAAATATAATGAAATTCATATAGATTCAATTGCTGCAAGACTGAGACCTTATATCGCCTAAGCATCTCTTTCTATAAATAATTGAACATAAAATCCTCAAGATTAATTACCAGAAAATTCAAAACTTAAATACTAAATAGCCTGTTTCATTAAAATGAAATGCAATTATAATCTGTGGAGAAACAAATACCATTTCTGCAAACACTACCGAAATCAAATTGACCAATTGCTTTTTATGATTTATTATAATTTTAACATTATCATCCATAGAACTAGAATCCACACGTAAACAACACAATAAAATAATCATTTAATGCCTAAGCTGCTTTGCGTTTTTGGCTACCGGACTTGAAGGGCATCTTGCCGTCTCCGCTTCCACTCACTGTTTGATAACGTGAAAAGCTGTCAGTCTCTGCAGTCTGGACTAAATCATTTTACGCAAATGGAGAGGGGGAGGCGTTGAGAAAGTTGACGAAACAAATACACTTACTGTTGCCACCAATGTGTAAATGAAATATTTGGATAATTATATGTTTATTACTGAGTGCGATATTATTTTCTCAGAATTCTAATTTTCTGTCCATCATGGGCCCCTAGAATCCTTGTACTTATACCCCCCCCTTTTCGGCGCCCCTGGATGTGCAAATGTGCTTGCAGCTTGCATTGTGACAAGCCACCGGATAAGATTTGCCGGGTGGAATGTATTTGCCGCTGCAAAGTGCTCATCTCTTCTGAAATGCAGAATGAGACGATGGCTCTCTTTCTTGCACAAAGCTATGAGTGGGCTGGTTCCCCCGTTACAGGTACTTGATTATTTTTGTGCATCAAGCAGAAACAGCCCGCCCTTCTATTCAAAGATGCCTTTTAGCTGGTTGTCCCCAGAGTACAAACTGAATTTGGCAAAAAGGCAGTTTGCTGTGCTGGTCCTTCCGCTTGTAACCAAGCTAAAAAAAAAGATTTCAAATTGTCAGGACGAGTTATGCTCGGATGAATTTAAAAGTATTGTGAACATTTACGGAAGATGCGTTTGTGACTGTTTGTGGATTTTTGCCTTTTGGAATATGTTGTTATTCAGTAGTCTTTTGGCTGCCTAATAAGAGGAGCCATCAAATATATTACGCGGTAGTAAATTATGTGTTCGGACAGTCTGCGCTCATGTAGTTGTGCCTACCATAGACTAGTTTTTGACCATGTTTCGAGTTGTATATTTTTATTTTCTAAGGTAGTAATGATCACAAATTGGCAAAATGCCCTCGCTGCATTGTGATTTTCTTTAGATGTGCATGAGCAAGCGTGCCATTTTTTATGGATTATTTCAACTCATTGTTGCTATTGTGCAGGGTGGCGGCTATCATTAATTTATTGGCACAAAAGCATGATGCTTAAAGTTCATGACCAAGTCTATTGTGGATTATGAATTGACATAGTGTTGTGTTCTGATGGGGCGGGGAAATGCAAGCAAAAACACACTTTTGGAGGTGAAATAAAAAAAATAAAAAGATAAAACACACTGTATGGACTCTTGATGCTTTATAGAAAGCTGATGTGTTCATAATCATTTCTATTTTTGCTGTATTAAACAAACAAACAAACAAAAAAGTTTGTGCACATTAGTATGGCGGGACAGCCGCCTGTCATCTATTGGGAGCAGTGCAAATTAATTTGTGACTCTCGGAAATAGATTTTGCAATCACAGCACAGTATTTGATAAATAACCGAACGCAATCACCTCGGACGATAAATACCCGTTATTATCTCTTAGAGGTGTAATTAGTGCAAAAGAGTGTGCTTGATTCCCAACAACCCCTGAAAGTTAGGCAAACAATAAAAGTGTCATTAGTGCACCACGCACCCCTCTTAAATGAGATGAAATAAGATGATACCACAAGGAGGTGATGTATCTTGACCCTTTTGTGCAATGTGATTTTGAGTGCTTTTAAATGTTTCTCAACACATCACAAGGCATGCGCTGACGGTGACTTATCTGCTCATTAGTGCACTTTTATTTATGGCAGCCTCTGTATTGTAATTGAGGCATCGTTTATTTGGGGCGAATGAAAGTGTAGGGACAAATATTGTAATATTTTACGTTTCTCAGAATTTTACCTCATTTTTTTTTGCACTTGCTGAAGAGCACCAAAAGGCTAAGTTTTTTTTTTCCACATCCAAATGCAATTACAGTGGTTAATATTTACTGATTAGCATTAAATGTGGAATTACTTAATTCCAGGGCTGTACGTAAAAACCATCACTTAATTATACATTGCTGGCTGTGTGGATGATTTCTTGTCATTTTGTTTTTACGATAGTGCACGGTGTCTATTATCATGAATAACAAACAATCACTTAATATTACAGAACAGAATCGGATTCTAGACTCAGAAAGATTTTGAAAAAGAGAAATTAAAAATGCTGGCAAAAGGCAAAGATAACAATAACAACATAAAATGCTTGCCATGAAAAGACAAGTAGACCAATACACCGTAGAAACCAAAAATATCCAAGACTAAACTTAATGACCAAAAAGTATTTACAAAGAAAATTCAAAAACAAGGCAAAGGTGAACAACACAACACATTTAGAAGATTCAACACTTAAGCAAGCTTCCGACCAGGACTTGACAGTGTGGCAGACCTTTTATGTTCCACTAATTGAAAGGCAAAGACAGGTGGGCCTGGAGGGAACGCCTTCCACTCCAGCTGGAACAGACCAAAACAGTTAATCAGGACGTGTGTTGCTTGCATGTGTTATTTATTTATTTTTAATTTTCAATGTATTATTTTTAGTTGGTTTTTTTCATGTTATTGTTCAACGCAGTAGTTATAATTGTCACCCATTCTCATATTAGCTACCAAGTGATGAAAAATTGCTTGAAATAAAAAGACATTTAAAGAATGCTGAGCGCTCGTATCAATCGGTGTGATAATCCCGTCATTCGCAGTGGTTGCTAACAGCTAGTTAGCTGAAGCTAATTGCATCGGTATTCCTTGAGCAAGCACAGTGCACGGTTAGCATAGCCGGCTAGTTACCCACAAGCTAGCCACGTTCGTAGCTCATTATCTGAACTAGCTAATGGCGGGAGCTACGTCAGAGGAGTGAACAAGGATTTAGAACATCCAAGAAAGTTGGATTACGAGGGTTGAACTTCAGAACTGTGGAGCGTTTGTGTCGGAATACAGTTTTATTCATTGTAACGGCACGTCGTCTGCTGGAAACAACACACATCTTCTGACCCGTGAGTACACTTATTCCTTCGACGAGGACGCCACCTAATGGACGTCATGAGAACAGGCTTGCAATGTCTTTTTTTTTGGGTTTGGACTTTCTTTTCGAAAATGCCCGCAAAGTTTGTAAATTATGGGTTTTGCTTTAGTATAATTGGTTAAACAAATTGGTGTTTTTCCAAGAAGTTATCAACAAAATGAGTCCATTTCTTTACTCATTTAAGCCAAATTCAATGTTTGTCTCCCCCCTCCGTTTTACAAAGGTGACTTGATTGTATTTTTCTTTTCTCAAAATCACAATTTTTATTTTAAACTCAACCTTATAAAAAAAAAAATCCCGTGGTGGTGCGCACGTGACATGTCTGTAAAACGTCTATGGCACATGTAAATGCCAGATCGAAATAGATCACATTACATGTAAACAGTTGACCTGAGTTCTTCAATCAGAATGACCAAGAAGTCTGCATGTAAAACCTGGCTTGTGTTTCAGCGGAACACATTTAGGAACCTTTTAAGCTTCAAGCGGCATGCTTCCTACTTCCGAGCAATATTTGACCCTCCAACATTTCTGTTCTGTTTTCATTTTCTGCCTCTCCGTCTTGGAGTGGGCTTTCAACTACAGTGTCTTGCCTTTTGTGGCCTCTCTTTAAAATTCATAGAATGTGAAAGTAAAATTTCCCCACTTTTCGCCACGCTGACATTTTTGTTTTCTCCGCAGTATCTTTTCAATCCACCCTGCAAAAGAATATTTAGGGACTTTTCACCATGCCGCTAAATTAGCGAACGGCAATTGTTTTTACCATCGGCTGGAGTGGGAAGCCGAGAGGAGGCCGTGATGGGCTGCGAGTGGAACGGAGCACCCCGCGACACACGGATCACTCTAAATGTAAATGAGAGGGTTTTAGGAGTGTGCTGGTCACGAGGCAACGGCGGTCGAGACTCACTGATGACACATGCCAATGTCATACACAAGACCACACGCCTTTTTTAATGGAGATGTGAGCAGTGCGCTGAGAACGGAAATGGCGTTGACAACAAGTTCAAACGTGCCCTGTACACATAAATGCAGATACAGGGTGGGCCAAAAATAGATGCAGTGAACGGTTCGGCATTCGCAAATTGGCTGTTTATTTAATGAAATAAATTGTACCGTAAACTCGCTTTATTTCTGTCTTGTGTATTATGTAAAAGTGTTCGTTTTCCACCATCTTGTGACTGTTTTGGATTGTGTTGTTGAGTTGCTTTCGTTCTTTATTTTTGTCCTATAGGAACGGGCATGGCCTGATGTCTCTCAGTATTTAAACTCAGGTTGCTCAGTGACACGGCAGAATGTCAAGCTTTCTTCAATGTCTTCTGCATTCTGCCTTGCTCTGAGTTTTTCTCCATATTTTTGGATATGAAGACTCTCCTTCTTTCCACTTCTGTTCTTGTCTTCTTCTGGGTCCAAATTCTGTTCCACATGTGACACATCTTAGTGAATCAAAGGAAGTGAATTGAGGAGCTTCATTAAAAAAAAAAAAAAAAAGTAGCGCTTTACCGCCATATTGTGTCCTTTACAGGCAATTATAAAACTTTATGGGGACTTCAATTACTCACATTTCCTTCCTTTCAGATCGTTCTTCATGTCTTAAAAAAAAGTCATTTAAAAAGTGTGCACCATGTATCAGTAGTTTAATCCTATAGAGCAGTCTTCCCCAACCTTTTTTCCGACGAGGACTGGTTCAGACAAGTCCATAATTTTTGTGGACCGACAACCAGTGTTGGGAGCGGGAACTTGCTAATGCTAACAGCTAGCTGCTAGCCAGTAGTAGCCACTAATCAATTAGCGGTTTGTTAGCGTCCTAAATTAGCGACTGAATATGATTTCGGCATGTCGTTGTGTTGATGTTGGTGGCAACTTTGTAATGTCAATTAAAACTGTGATAAAGCAAGCCGAACGGTTGCACTGCCATCAAGTTGCCAAAATGCTCCCAAACATGCGACTTACGTGATCCATGATGGTTTCAACTTCTTCTGCTGCTATTATGCTGATTGCAGACCAATCATGTTGCCTTAATGTGATCGTGAACGGTTTCTTTTTTCACCAGCCATTCCGCGGAGGGCCGCCCCCTGAAAACAGGCTGATTTTAGTTAGGCCACATGAAAAGAGGTTGAAAAGTGGACTTAACATTTTGACGAAATCATGTAACTGAAGTCATTAGGGCACTTGGCTCCTGTTTCAAATTGTGTAAAAATGCATAAAACGTCTCTTAAAAAGTAGATTCAACAAAAATTACAAATAAAGTTTGACTTATTCTTAACCAAACCTTAGCGCTGCCTACTGATAAAGCTAATAGCAGGCACTATATAAAAAAAAAATGAGGCAGTTATATCCTCTGAACACATACATTTTCTGAAGTGCAATGATAAAAAGTAATTATTCCAGACTTTGGTTGATGTCACTCAACTCCTAAGCAGATCCAAAACGTGCCCACCACCACAGCAACAGAAGCCGCAGCAGCTCACAGGCTCACAGCCTATCGCTAATAAGAAGTCTTTAGACACGCCGTATTCCCGCTTTCTAACCAGAACTGCTGCCATGTTGCGTAACTTTCATTTTATACGAGTCAATAGCAAAAAAAAAAATGCCTCAAGCAGAACAGATGTAGCACTTTGCAGAGAACCACATTATATTCCGGGAAATGGAGGAATGTCATTGGCATCAGAGAGAGACAAAAAAGAAAGAGAGAGTGATGCAAAAATGACCAGTATTTTTATTTTAGTTTTAAAAACTCTGCAGACAAGGCCAGAGTCATTTCATTTGTTGTTTTTTTTAAGTGCAGACATCAGCAGCATCCAAGATGCTTTATTTTATTTATTTATTATATTTTTTTTTTATCTTGGGTTCAAACCAAGGCCATAATGCAATAAATACTTTACAGGACGCTTGATAATGAATATCCTCAGGGGACCCGAGCAAAGCGAGAACAGGCGACAGGCTACATGTGACCCTGTAGACCAGGGGTGCTCACACTTTTTCGCACTTCGAAAATGGCATTGTGAAAAACAACTCCTCCTCCCATTCCGGATTAAAGTGATACGTTTTTGTCTTTTTACTTGGTCCTGCACCCCCACTCATGTTTATAACCCCCTTGAGTTCAAGAGAATAAAACGAGGGCTTAAAATTGGAGGTGACCAACTCGCTAGCTTGTTAGTTGCGCTGCACTTAGCACCGTTGTTTGCGCATGTGTGGTGACCTATGTGTCCCCCCCAAAAAATCTGGTGTCATCTGACTGACAATCAAATGACGGATAATGATAGGCTGACGTTTATTTTTTTAATGTCATGCGATCTACCCATACTACCTTTGCGATCAACTGGTAGATCGCGATTGACATAATGAGCACCCCTGCTGTAGGCCATTCTTGCCAACCCTTGGTTCGGTTCCATTCAGCATCGTGTCCTCTATTTTCAAGAAACTGTCAACAACATCAAAGACCTCACGCTGCAGAGGAGGCAGGGCATGCAAGGCTACCACCAGAGATGCAGTTTAGAGTTGCAGGTCCGGACGGGAACGCGTGTTGGCTCCTGGCGCCAAACAGATAGCGGGGGGTCGAGTGACAGCAACACGTTGACACGCTGAGGGCGCCTTCCCTCAAATTGGCAATCTGGGACTGGAAGAGCATCTTCACTCACAAAAGCCTCAGCATTTAGGGTGTAGAATTGGCAATGCAAACAACCTGTAACTCCTCTTGGAAGCCTCCAAAACATTAGACACTACACAGGTCATAATGTTTGTGGGTAAACCATTCAAATAAATACTTCCCGTGAATTAAATAAACATTTTGGGAAGATATCATTTCTATTCTGATATAAAATTCCAATCTATCCATCAATGACTCTTTACTACGTATTTCGATGATGGAAAAGAAAGGTGTGGCATGCTCAGGCTACCATTTATTTATTTTTTTGACAACATTTAATCCAAATGTATGCGGCTCAGGTGGAGCTCTGGAGGGTCAAGGACAGCGTGGGATTTGCAGCCCAGGGAGGGCACACAGCTGTAAACAGAGACACGGCTTACCTGCCAATCACATGCCCATCACTGCGGCAGCGTACACAGATCTGAAATATCCTCAGTCAGCAGTCAAGGGTGTGCACGTGTGTGTGCGTGCGTGCGTGTGTGCACTGGCATGCATATATACGTGCGTGTGGGGGTGTGTGCGCGTGTGTTTATGCATGTCTGCGCCTCCTCTTTGTGTGATTGCGTGTGCATGAGTGTGCACTGGCATGCATGTGTGCATTCATGTCTGCGCCTCCTTGGTGTGTGTGTGTGTGTGTGTGTGTGAGTGTGTGTTATTTTGTCTCTGCTTTGTGTGTGTGTGATTGTCTTTGTGTGGGTGTGTTGTTGTGCAACTGCATTTTTGTGTGTCTGTGTGTATCTTTGTATCTGTTATGTGAGCGTGTTTGTGCTCAGTCGGGGTGCGTGTGTGTGTGTGTGTGTGTGTGTTTCATTTGTGTGTGAGAGTTTAGCATCCAGAGTGCTTTTGACCTCCAGGGCTAGCCAATCTGCAGTCCCGTTGCCGGCAGTTGAGTGGCGTAGGCCTTTTCGTCCTCCTCCATCACGGGCGGCCCGTTAGCGCTAATAAGAAGCGACGTATTGTCCTTCCGTCGCTTCATTCAGTCGCCATGTTGGCGACCAAATTGCTTTCTACGCCGCTCGGGGATGAAGGACAAAAAAAAGATGTCAAAAGACCGCGTGTGAGGCATCACGTATTCTAAATGTACGGCAGAACAATAGACACACAACCTCCATTAAAGTCTACGTTCAAGATGAATGGAAGACATCTTAACGTGTAAAAAATGAGAGCTACATTATCTTAAAGTACACCAAGGCTTTTATAGTGTTAGTTCCCTTTATAAGCTAATCATTTAATTTCTGCAAATGTCGGCTGTTTTTAGACTCACACACGCTTCCCCACAGGCCAACAAAGACAAACTAATCAAAGCTAAAATACTCTCAATGCTACAGTTTCCTGGATCTTATTTGCAACTGTCCTCCATGCCTTGTTTGCGAGCCAGTGATGTAAAAGTGGAGTCGTGTACCAAATGGTAGCACAGCAGGACTATCAATTAGAGAGGCGTTCTTTTGGGCATTTTTTTTTTTTTTTTTTTACAAACCCCAAAAATTACTTTAAAAAAAAAAGTCAAAAGTAAAAAATTAAAAAATAATAATAAAAAAAAAAATATATATATATATATATATACATATATATATATATATATATATATATATATATATATAAATATAAACATTCAAAATATGTTTTCCATGAAAATGGGGGAACTACTACTGACACTTTTATGGAAACTCTCAAAAAACTCAAACTCTTCCTCATCAAACTCATCCATGCACGTCTTTTATGGACTCTGGGAGACAAAGCAAAATCTTCCTCCCAAAATATTTCTTTCATTCGGTGGTCGAGTCACTTTTGTGTATTTTTATCGCACGCTCACTCAGGCACATGACAAATAGTTTGAGCTGGCTTCCCGAAGCGCTAACTTTTAAACAAATATATCAAATGTGGACACATTCTTTGGCCATTCCGCTGTGTGTGTTTTAGCTGCGATGACGGAATTTAATACAGCCATTAATATAAAGAAAGTTTGTGGTAATGAAGCCGCCGCAACAAAGTTTTGAAGTCCTCCGCAGAAGTAAAACAATACGCGGCGGCTGTTTGGATGATTTAGTGTCACTACCAATCAGAGTGAGAGCGCAGATCCATATAATAGATCTTCTCGTTATTACCACTGGGAGATACAGTCGGTGGCGACGGCAGTGGCGGAGCTTCCAGCTGCGGCGCCAAAAAAGCGCCTCATCACGTCGCCGCCATTGCTCAATTGCATGTTTATCATCCATGACATTGGCAGAATGTTTCTTCCTGGAATTGGGCCTCATAAAAAGACCCATTTGCTAAAAGTTGAGCTGGGATTTTAGTCCATTAGCCAAATTACCAGAGATGAGCACCCACACCCCCTCCCGCAGCTCCCCCACACAAAGTCGACGCCTTCAATCTGCCGCACAGTGTGAGGCGGGAAACGCCGAGTTGGAGACAAGAGGAAAAGACAAACAGCTAATGAGACTATACCTTTATGTTTTTTCCTTGCATTGCTATTGTGCTAGGTGATGGTTGTCAAAACTCGCAAAAGGAGTAATCGCATTAATCATACGACTGTTGCGAGGCAAACATGCCATTTTTATTTTGGACTGTGGCTCATTTCTAGTCGCTCCGTTTATTCAAGCATGCCAGAGGAAGGTAAGCATACTTGTGGCAGATCTTAGGTGTCAAGTGGGCTCAAGCGCAGCATGGTTGTCCCTTGTGTAAGTGCCCCCTTTCGAGATGAAGACGCACATGAGTGTGAGCCAGCAAACGAGTCTCACAACCTTTAAGGAAATAAAGAGGGGGCAGATAATGTCAGCGTGCTTCATGAAAACCAAAGCAAGCACTGCCTGCTACTTAATTGTCACAGCACGACTCAGAAGGAGGAGAATGCAAATATCACAATGATGATGATGATGACGTTGGTCATTTTTCAGTTAGTTGGCCGGGCTGAAAATTTAAGGGGATGGGCCGAATATCGGCCAGACTGATTATCGGCACCGATTTTTTGCATTTGGACGATATCGGCTTCAACCTTTTTTTTTTTCTGTTGACAAGAGAGCATGTAAAACTGGGTAAACCTCTGGAATTTGACTTTTTTTTTCTTTTTTTTTTTTTACCTAACATTTTCAGTTGAGCCTAGGAACTCAATTTAGTTTTTGTTTTAAACAAAGCTAAGTGAAATATGAACATTTCAGTTATGTATACTGAAATTTTGGAAAAGTTCACCGTAGAAAGTAGAAACCTTTAAGGAGCTATTAATTTGTTGAAGTCTTCATATAATTAGACATGCTGCAGCATTTTTTGCTAGAATTTGAAAACAAAGATGTCTGTTGCCCAAGATAAAAAGCAAATAAACTTTAACATAATGCAAATGCAAAAATCTACTGAATAATTAATCATGCTCAAAGGCATTTCAACAAAGTGTTGGAGTTTGCCTTATTTCAAATTTGGACAGAAATATTCATTAAAATCAGCCTCAAATATCGGTTGTTGGTCTCTTTGACTATTAATAATCAATATCGGCCCTGAAAAAACAACATTGGTCTGTCTCTACTTGTAACCACATCTGGAACTGAGAAGTCATTGTTTATCATGCCAGCCATAGTCAGGGTTTCATGAAATAAGTTGTTGATCTTTTCATTTACTAGATCATGCTATTTTATAATATGTTGCTTTGCTTTTGTGTCTTTTCTGATAGTTTTTTTTGTGTGTAGTGTGTGTGCCCATCATTTGACTGTTGACCTGTCCAGGGTTCTCTCTCACCATCTATTGAAATCGTCTGCGTTGGTTTGCACACACCCTAATGAGGATAAGCAGAAAAGAAAATGTCCGTACAGACTATGAATGCACGGCTGTGACAGATTGCAACTCATTAATTTAGCAGCACAATGGCTCAATTTCCCATGTTTTTAGCACTTGAGGACGCTGCCTCTGACCCTCCATTTAAATAAGTTAATGCGCTGGCCTATTTGCAGAGACATATGGCGGGTGTTTGAAGAGAGGGCTTCGGTATCTTCTCCATACAGTCGTCTCCGGGGAGAATTTGATTCCCTTTCATGTGTCATTCTCCAGGTGTCACTCTCCACCCCGCGTTATCATCGCCGCCGCCACTGTGACAGCTTCAAGCCGCTTCCTCCAGGAAAAAAAAAAAAAAAGCCAAACTCCAAAGCTCGGCTGAAAGCGTTTCCCAGGGAGACGTGAGTGACGTGTGCTTTATGTACAGACACCGATTGACGCCCCATTGTAGCGTTTAATAAAAGGCCAAGTGTTAATTTGCTGTTATCCATGGCTAATTCTTGGATTAGTTTTCTGAGGTGGTGTTAATGCTGATTGTAAATACCTGTCAAGGCACTGTGACGCTGCGTAAGTCCAACGTAAACACAAACACACGTGCATTGCCGGGCCTTGGTGATGGAGTGCGAGTCAGTGATGCAAAATGACGGCCAAAATATGTGTGCTCTCAACAGTTATGTCATTCTAATATAATATTCATATTGTATATCAAAACAAGTTCTTAACCCTCAAAATGGAAAAAAACTAGTATAGATTCAAAGGTAAAGCAATGTTCAATTAAACATAACCTCAGTTACACTGCGTCACCCGTTTAGCACATCGTAATGTTAAATTCATAATTTCCTAATGAGCGATTAGCCTCAACATGCTGTATGCTAATCAGTAAATAATCAGTTTCATATTTCTGCAGCAGCGGCCATGGGGGGGTCTTAACAGTTCCAGATCATTTGTAGAGATTTAACCTTACTCAGTCGGTGTCGGCATTAGCCAAATCTACACTTTTATTATTTGATGTGCTGTATTTACATCAGGCTCTCTGTTTTTCCTTTTGAATTTTGTTAGGCAATCCAAATTCCCTTTACTTTTTAATATAGGAATAACAGCATGTTAATTTTTTAACATTTAATATTGATTACTTATTATTATTATTATTATTATTATTATTATTATTATTATTGGAGTTACGGTTAGGGTAGTAGTGGCTCGGGCCACAAAGCCATCGTCTCTGTGGCTGAATCACCGCACATGTTGTCTTTATGCAATATGTTTCCAGTGGGATTAAATTGATGTCAACTATGATCAACACTGTTAATTGTCATAATGATGAGTGGGCATCCCCAACCCCCAAACCAACCACTTTCCACACCTCTCCAGCAAATACATTGAATGATTTGTAAATATGTATACAGTGTTGATATGCTCCTTATGTACTACATGGAATACGATGTAGAACCATGGAAATTATCTTCAAACAGAAGAGAAGATAAGTTTTAATTCTGCTCCGTTAATCATCCAGCTGGTACACGCAAGTTTTCTATGCTATTGTTGTGGCATGCAAATAATTTCCAGGACACAGTCGAAGTATCGAGGGCTATAATTGTTGCAATAAACTATTTCAAGGCCAGCCATTTTGAAAAAAAAAGTGCTAACTAATTTAGAGATTTCTGACTGATCATTCAATCTGGGAAATGTTTTATCACAAACTGTGACTTTTATTCTAATACTTTTTAATTTAGTGATGCCTGAAACATCTGAAAAGTCATCTTCTTCTATAAAATACCTCAAAAACAACAATGGCAAAATATGCACTGACAAAAATTCACCATTCTAACAATTTTATACATTTGGCAACTTTACAAAACTATTTGCACACTGTTTAGTTGTAGTAGTATTTAGTAGTGTGTGTGTAAGTGTATATGCACATGTAAATTCCGTCATTATTTCTACTTGTAAATTGAAATGCTTTCCCCTCTTTTGTGACAATTTTTGTAGTAGATTTAACGTGACAAGCACTTTGATCAATCACAAGCTGCTTATAACAGTCGAATTTCCGCATTCAGTTGATGCACGGTGATCTCATTCAAAAGCGACCGATTGCTGCCATCTGTGGCCTTGTTACATGTTTATTTTTTTCTTTCTTTACGATCTTAAAGCTCAAACGAAGGCTGGCAAAGACCTGTCTCCTATTCCCATGGCAAAAAGCGGTTGAAGACGATTCACGTTGCTGGCTGGACCCGTTAAGATACCCAATGACGATGTTTCACGTCAACGGTACTCTAAGAGTTTTTTTTTTTTTTTTTTTTTTTTACAAATCCACCAAGGTCAGTGGGTTTGTGTTCTAAAATAAATAGCTGTATGATTACTGCCACCTACAGGACTGGAGTTGAACAACTGCACTTTTCATGAAGTCATCATCCACCAAAGGCCCCACACACAAGAGGTGGCATTTTTCAATAGTAACTTCAAATTCACCATTGTCTAATCTTTTCACAGCTTTCCGCATACCAACTCCACACAAAGCATCCCTTAAACTTAGATTAGCACATGTTCATCCAAAAAGAAGCGCTATCCGCCAAACTTGTGAGCGATGCTGACTTCAAAGAAGTAGCGTGTAAACAGAAGAAGGCAGCGGGATAAAGCGGGCCTGCTTGAAGTCATTATGACAGAGTACAATGCTGTTAGCGCTTTGAGCTTCCCCAGCTTGCTCGTATGTAACGAGGGCTTCAGGTGATACGTGAAAGAATGGGCGGGGGAGGATCTCCATAAATTTGGTTGGGATTTTGTTTGTCGGGATCGAATGAAGAATGTAAAGGAAGAGATTAGGACAATCTCTGGGAGTTGCGGGATTGCTCCGGTTGCTTCTATTTCTCTTCTCCTGTGGACGGATTGGAAGTGTGAGCGGATAGGGAGAAGCGTGTGGTATAGGATGAGAAAGAGTTCTTCAAAAACGTGTGAGACTCTTAAAAATGTGTGTGATCAGTGTAATTTGTAGGTGTGATCATGTGACCATTTGTTACAGTTCTTGTACCGTGCGATTGGCATGAATGACTACTATAGGATTTCACTCATACATTAATTACATTTTCAGTGCTAAAATTTGTTGAAATGCCATAAATGCACTCTAGCGCTGTCAAGCCATTAATTCTTTTTAACTAATTAATCGCAACAAATAGACGTAATTAATTGCGATAATCACATTTTTCAACTACAATTTATCGTGAAGCTTGAAACATATTTCTGCTCACAAGTGCCACACTCCAGCAGTGTTAGTTTGCAAAGCCCAGTGGTACCTTGAGCACATTTATTTTGTTCTGAGATGATGTGCTAAAGATGTACAGCTAGTATGGGACAGTATTGGAATTTGGCTTTACAAAGCATGCACATTATTTTTTAAGTAAATAAAACTGAGTTTAAATTGTACGTCATACATGTGTGTGTATATATATATATATATATATATATATATATATATATATATATACATTTATAAGGTGATTATGCGGTTAGTTCAGCGTGAACTTCTCTATGCTCCTTGTGAGTGTTTTCGTTTTGTGTGTGTTTGTCCTATTCAATGAACGTATAGAAGTACATCGGCGGCATTGGCTCGTAACTTGTGAGTCGGCATTTATAAATCAACGTACCACTCTAATTTGTGTAAATGCAACGCCAAGAACTTGATTTTTGCGTTCTAATCGAGATCTTCTATTTCTTTCTGCGGTCAAATGAGCAAATTACGTCAAGTCCGGATGAACTACACTAATAAATTATAAAATGTCGATACGCTCACACACACACACACACACATCTAAGTTGTGTGTTGTGTGTCTTTTATTTTTCTTGCGTGAAGGCAAATCCCGATGGCACCACCGCATGTCTTTCTGCCATCTTGGGCCACTCCATCGCGCCGTTCCCCTCCAATGCTCAGGCTCGCCACAGCAAGGGAAGGGCCCAGAATTGTACTTTTACCCGTGCTGTCCATGAGCTTTTTAGGTAATGCTTCATGTAACACTGCAGCAGTGTCTTTAGGTGTGTGTCTGTCTCATTGTGTGTGTGTGTTTTTCATGGCTTGCCGCTAACTACCGCCTGCTCTGTCTTATTGCCTCAAACGTCAAATAAGAGCCCGAGACAGGATACAAATCAAAAGGTGAAATTGTTGTAAGGTTTTTCCAGGCGGCACCAAACCAGAGACGCTGCTTCCACTTTTCTTCTTCCTTCTCCGCCTGTGTGCACCATGTCATCTTTAATCACCGTCACTGACATCAAGGAGCTTTTTCGTTCTCAGCTCACGCTTCTTGATACACTCATCCTATTGCCTTGACACATGTGTATGCTTCTTCTCTTCTTCATCATAAGGCAATCATTTCTACTGGTGTTCAGCCTATTTTCTTAGTTGTCATCCACTTAAGACAATTAAAGATATTCCATCAGGAAAAATGAACAGGTCGTAGTTGTAATTACCGATGTTCATTGACGCTATTCTCCACAAACTTTAAATAGCTGAGCCAATTTAAATTAACTACCTGCAATTTACCCACTACCAAGTGAATTATTATTTTATTTTATTTTTTAATATAAACCTACCTGGGATTGAATGTCTGGATTCTTAAAAGACAAATATATCATGGGCGGTGAATGAGTTTTTAAATGCCAATGCCTACCAAACCAGTAGCACCCGAATGCATGAACTGTCTCTCAGTTATTATTGATAAGCTCGAACATTGCCTAGTAGAATTTATTTATTTATTTTTTTTGCCTAGTAGAAATAAACAGAAGCAGTAATCCACTGACTAGAAAAAGTCAGTCAGTTGTGACGTGTATTTGGATTCTCAATTTCTTTAGATTTTAGTTTAGTTTCCTATTTTGTGTTTTCTTGTGTTTTTTTCCCACACTCATCTTTGTGATTAGGATGTCACAAATGAATGCAATCACTCCTCTCACGATAACTGCCACCTTGCACGTTAGAAATACGTAAATACGGCGGCTAGAAACATTGCAGAAAGTCCAGGAAAGATTCTGAATTACCGCACGGTTACATGACTGCACAATGTCCACGTTGTAATATTGATGCGAGCGCTCCTCTTGCTAATTATTTAATCACATATAATCATTGATACAAACAAAATGAGTAGAAATAATATACATTCTAAAAATAAGATGGTGTAGGTGAACAGTCACCGATATGATTACCCCGCCAAGTGTCAATACAAAAAAGGGGAGACGCGAGGAAGAGTCCCCACTGAGGTGGAAAATGAACGTCTTTGACCTCATCAAGTCTGCGGAAGCGTCGGGGCTCACTAATTAAGATTGAGCAGAGGAAGCGAAGACGGCCATCTTCGCCGAAACTAATCAAATGCACATCACTTCACTCCACTGCTCTTTTGTATTTAGCCATGAACTCGGTCAAAGCGGAAAAAGGAAAAGGGCAACTGTGAGCCCTTGGGAGTAAGAGACAAGCTCCAACACAAATAAGAATTTGCAAATAATCAATGACGTTGAAAGTTTTTTTTTTAATTGCTTATTGGTGAGTTTGAAAAAAAAAATGTTCCCATGTGCATGTACATGAAAACTCTCTCATGACTTCTTCCGCTAACAACCCAGGCTAAACTTAACTCCTCCCTGACAAACTGTCTCTCAGCTGAGATGTGTCATTTCAATTTATGAACACCAATGTGCTACGTTTCTATTCAGCTAGGCTTTGGCGCCATCTTGCGGCACCTAAGGGAATTTTACAACTAAAAATGGTGAGAAATTATCAAGTAGGTAAATTTGCGAATGGTAAATTACGAGGGCTTCCCTCTATACAATAATCCTTACAAGTGTCACACCTGCTTTCAACCATGATCTTTTATACAACACACTCATTATTCCCAATTATACTTCCCGGCATCCATCATAAGCGTTTGGCAAGCGTACGGGCGTTATTGGTTCCCATTAATACTGCATATAGGCAGCCCATGTGAGAGCAATTTAATCCGGCGGCGGCGATGTTTAAATATTCCACAGCCAATTTGCGTGGCCCATTTTGATTTACAACGCAGAGAAACGCAGGCGAACATACTCGCACAGCCTCTTTGGGTTGTGCAATTAACTGGACAAATAGCTTGTCATCTCGGGGCCAGCACAAGTCTCGCAACACTGCTGTCACGCAGGCATGGAACTGGCCAATATGGCCCTAAAAGAAATTAAAAAATAGATATTTTATTTTTTTTCACAAAAGTCTGATTTCTATTTATTTTCATCGATTTTTTTTCTTCCTTTTTCGTTTTTTTAAAGAGGTCATGACAGTGATATTATTCAAAACATGTTTTGCATTATTTTCCTGATACTAGACAAGCATAAACTTCTACAGAAATAATATCAATAAATCTCTTATTCTCAACAAGTAATGTGAATTAGTTTTTCTTTTTCCATAAAATGGCTTTTGGTTAAACATGTCTAACCATTTAACATCATAAATTGAGCTGTCAAACTGCATGGCTTGACCGGGGTGCATGTAAAGTTCTCGTCACGCCAATCCGACGTCAGCCGTCATGACTCACTGTCGCGTTGGCCTTGAAGTCAACTCATCGGACTGGAAAATTTGTGAAGAACACGCCATAAAAGCTGAAAGAGACGACAACTACCTCAGACCTTCTGCACGTCCATGAGAAGTAGTACGCCTCCATGCCATCGGTGGTGGTAGTCACTGCGTACGTAGCCTTTTGCGGTGATATCCACTAACGGCGGACTTTCATGAATGAGAGTAATTCCTTCGTCTTTGCGCTCTTCTGTCCGGTCAACCATTAAGTGGGGATTTGTGATTCTCTCCTGACACCAAACACGTTTTTTTTTTTAAATAACTTATTTTCCCAACATCTCAGATCTGTACGGTGCAAGAAATGTCTATTTTATTTCTTCACAGTAAAACAAGCTCTTCATCTTTGTAAACCCACAGCTCGTGACCATAAGTGAGGGTTGGACGTCGTGTTAAATCGAGAGCATCACCTTTTGGCTTTGCTCTTTTTTCACCATGACAGACTGATTCAGAGTCCGCATCACGACATATGTTACGCCAAGCCGCCAGCCAGGCTCCTATTTTAAGTCTTTCCTCACCTGTGAACAAGACCGCAAGATACTCCCTCCTCTAATTAGGGCAGGACCTCAACCCCAACCTGGAGAGGACACTCCACCCTTTTTCTACGGATGACCGCGATCTTGATTCTCATCCCCACTGCTCCTCATTTGGCCACGAGCCGCTTCGGTGAGAGTTAAATGTCGCATTATTGGAGTAGAAACATGTCCCAGCGTGTAAGGAACCTTGAGGAAGGTGTCCGCTCTTCAATGTTGGAATGGGAAGTAGGAAATATCTGGGGCTGGGTAAAAATGACAGCGATAGTGTCAAAGCAGCAAGCGGATGACAGCCAGTAACTGCAAAGTGCCCAAGGCAGTCGCCGCTCCGTTCCCTTACCTTCGCCTCTATGAAGGTCAGTCCGGCGACTGGCCCCCGAGCGTGGCCGTGGCCGTGTTTACCTCTCTTTTTTGGAAAGCCAATTACATGGCGACGGCGCGGTGCCAATCAAAGACGCCAACGCTGGTAGCGCTTGTGCCACTCACTACGCCACCAGAGGTTACCATGCGCCTTCTTTTTAATGGCCAATTTGGTCCATTAATCTCCCAGAATTCTGGGCATCTCCGACAACTTGCAGACATTTAACACAAACAACTTGGAGTAACAAATGTTACGTGACAGCACAGTGGTAGAGTGGGAAGCAAGAATGCAGTCCTGCAAGAATGTTTTGACTTTGAATGTTCGCATTGGAATGAACTATTTCACTCACTTAAACGACTTTTCCACAAACACAAAAAGACATACATCAAGTTCTCCACTTAATTAAATGCATTCGTTCAGTTCCCAAAACAAAAAAAAAATGTTTGTTTACCAAAGCGACTGGAGAGTCGGAGAATCATCTTCAGTGTTTCTAAAACATGTACTATATACGCGGTTCATTGGCAACGTCCCATACATTAGCTTAATTGAAACGTCCAAGCTATTGTCCGTGTTTCCAAAAAACACAAATTGAATCATCTTCAATGTTTATAATGAATGCCAGGCTCACTAAATTGTATTTAAAAATAGAAGTTATGTTCATTGAAGAGTAAATTGTCTTCCATGTTTATGAAAACAAGTATGAATCTTAGTTTCTATTCGGTTTGTTGTTGACTCGAAGTCCAAGTTAACACATGACGAGAAAATTGGGCTGTTTTTGTCTCGGTTTTGGCCCTTCCTGTCTAAAGACGTCAATCTCCCAACTATTTTATGTCTTGTAAAATTGTCCTATAAGATTATTCTTCTGTCTTGAGTTTTATTAAAAGTGTCCCGATAATAGGGTCAAAACAGACAATCTTAAATATTTAACATGTTCACTATTTGCAACCAAGTCACTGATGGTGTAGTGCAGGCATCACCAAATGGCGGACCGCGGTCCGGATCCGGACCGACAGATGGTTCGGACCGGATCCATGACCAATCTATGATTACTTTTTTTCAGGGCGCATTCGCAAACGTTGACGCTGCAATTCTAGTTAATACGGTAAAGGCGTCACTGATTTGAGCCAATCAAATCTTTTGTTTACGATCAACTGCCAATTGCGCAGCAGACCGGAAGAGAGTGCTGCTGACAGTTTGCCGTGCTAAAAAGTTAGCGAGGTCGATGCGTCTTGTTTTAAATGAATGGACGGAGAATTTTAGTTTCGTTCTGGCTGCAGCCAATTCAAAACCAGTGCGCATCATACGCTCCGAAACCGTCGCAACATTGCGAAGCGCCACTACGAAACAAAGCACCGCCCTTTTGTGCAAAATTAATCCGCTGAAATTTGAGGTGAGCGCACGCAAAAACATCGAACTTCGAGTGCAGTATAACAGATTTTTACATTTTCGTTTACAGCCCAGCGGCATGCTAACGAATGTTCACTAAAAGTATCATGGATTTTAGGGAAACATAAAAAAACATTCAGTGATGGGGAAGTTGTGAAGGAGTGCTTAAATACGGTTGCACATACATTATTTAAAGGAAAACACAAAGGCCAGATGTGTGAAATAATCTACCAAATCCCAATGGCCCTGAATCCGTTGCAACCCAGATTTAAGTCACTTGCAGGGCAGTCATAAACTCATTTTTCTCATTAAGAGAAGTTAAAAAAATATTCAAAAGAAAAAGTGGTGACAAAGCTCATTTTGAATGAGTTTTTCATGAGGACAGCCATTTTTATTGATTGTGTATTCAACATGTTGACCTGTTTTCCTTGTATAATTAGGCTTTCCGTTTTTTTTAGGCTGATAACTCTTTGATTTAAGAAAAAAAGATAAAAGATGTTAACTCAATCCTTATCACTTGATATATTTCTGCAGGAGATATTTTACTGTTTTTTCTGGAAGTGGCACCCTTAAATTCCTGGAGCCACATTTTCTTGTGAAATAAACGCCTTATATTTGTTTGACTGGCAAAGGTGTTTAATGGGTACATTGCTAAATATTTAGTATATATCATTTATAATATGACTAACTATTGAAACTATATAAAAATGTGAACATAGGCTAGACATTAAGGGAAGTTGGACTTTGGTTCGGACCTTTTAATTGGAAGAAACCTCTGTGACTGTGAATTCCTCTGGTGTAGTGGTACACTCGCCCGAGTTGTGTGCGGGCAGCGTGGGTTCAGTTCCCACTCAGTGATGGTGTCTATGTCTACCCTGTGACTGGCTGGCGACCAGTTCAGGGGGTAGTGCGCCTTTCGCCCGTAGTCAGCTGGGATAGGCTCCAGCACCCTCCCGCGACCCTGTACAGGATAAGCGGTGTGGAAAATGACATGACATGACTATTTGCAACCAAAATCTTGACCTGTGTGGGGAGTTCCGATTCATTTTACTCCGTGAATGAATGAATGTAGCCAATGAAAGTGACACCGTGATGATAAACAAGGAAGTAGCGGTAAATTAAACAAAATATGTCCTCTCCAATGACTTTTTTATTTATTTATTTTACTTGGGACCCCAAGACAGGAGGACTTTGTTTCGAGACAGTCGCTTAATTTGTGTGCTGCTGTATTGCGATAACATTTCGATCTCTTAATGAAAGACTAAATAGTCGCCAATGTTTGCAAAAAGACATTTGATATATTGAAGGATTAATATTCAAAGTTCATGAAAAGACATAAACAAGGTTACTTTATGATTAGAGGACGTCAAAGTTTACGAAAACAGCGTAAAACCTACTTGGCTTCTATGGCGGAATATATTAAAGTATGGCCACATTTTACAGCTTGAGGGCATTAGCGAGCACGCATTAAATGGAGTTTGTTGACTATTATATTGCGTTGAATGCGGAGGTGATTATAAACCTGTCTTCACTTATGTGAAAAATTGTGAGCAGCCGACACTAATGCTGTCTGATTTTTATTCCGGAACCCCTCGAGGGCGCGCTGGGTGATTTACGTCGGCTCATCGGAGGCGCGTGTGATCATACAAGTGTTTTGCTGTTGATGATGACAAACGAGCGCTCACTGTCCTCGCCACTTACTTTGGCTTTTAGCTGACACCTAATGGCCCCGCTGTGACAGCCCTAAAAGACCATCATGGAAGAAGAATGTACAGGCGTCTGAGGTGTCACCTAAAGGCCGAGAGTCGGATATATACAATACAAATGTCCCCCTTGGCTGTCCTTGTTGAGCTCATCCATCCGCACAGTGCCAGACAAACGGTGAACAACGGCTTATGCGCGTTCGTGTTGTTATTGAAGCGATCGTTTTCACAACGCGCTCAACAAAACAAAACGGAGCAGTTGTGTACAGAATTAATGGAAATTTGCTGAAAATTCTGTCCCATGCTTGTTTGTTTTTTTGATGAGGATGAGTCATAGTTGTATTAAACAGTCATCGTTTGAGCAGCATTGTTTCATATTTTCCAAACGCGGCACCTTAGCCTTGACATTTAGCTTGTTGTCATTGAGTGTCACAACTTTCTCTTCATGTTTTGCATTTATTAAGAGAATATTCAGCGTTAGATGGTTTTCAAAGAGCGATAAACAATGATGGGCAAGCAACATGAAAAAAATCCATGCTACAAGTAATTCTATATTAACAACACTAAAGTTACCCATTAACTGTAGAAATTTAGCTAGCTAATTAGCTAGTTTAGCTGTTTTATAAACCGTGGCAAAATGACAAAAGTAGCAAGACTACATCAAGGCTACTTCAGTTGGGTGGATCCTCTAAAAGAAAATGTGTTTTTTTTATCTGTTTCATAGAAATCAACACTGAATTCAAAGTTTATTCTAAAGTCTGAAATTTGGGATAATTATGCTTCTCGTTACCACAGCAATAGCATCAACAGCATGAATCTGCATTTCTAGCTAACTGTCATTTTCCATTGATTAATTGAAATGGATAAATTGCATTTTGGAAAAGAGCACTTCATGTTCTGGTATGTCTTGTGTGAATATTCGGCTCATTGGAGCATTTAAAAATGAGGACAGCGAGTAACTACTCAAACTTGAAGCGATGTGCAGATACGTCAGAAGCAAGACAACAAATTCATTTCAGTCGAGGCAGCGGAGCAAATCGCTTTTGTGTGCTTTATATGTTTCAAGACTCAGGTAACCTTGGGGGATCGGCTCGGCGGCGTTACTACTCCGCAAATCTGACCATGTGGGTTTTATTCTATTAAGTGGCGATGCTTTGGGACAAGTTGAATGCTTTGAGCAAAAATGGGAGAACCATTAACAAAGCCAGGGAAACCACAGTGCTGCACTGTCTCACAGGCTAACGTACTTTTGTTAAAGTCCACTTTCACTTCCAGTGGCAATGACAGCAATAGCATGTTCAGAAATAATAAGTTGCGGAGGAGGCCCTCTTGGAATTGCTTTATAATTACTATTTATTATTCAGACAAATTCAATGCCTTTTTGAGTGCCTTCCATTTAATATGCCCAAAAACTTGTTCATCAAGTCCATTCATTTAGATGAACAAGCCTGTATTTAAAATTGATTTGGTTGATTGATTTGATTTGATTGATTGATTTATTGAACATATAAACACATCACAAGATACAAACAAAAATTGAAAATAAGAATGAAAAAGGAAATCACCAGTAGATGTCTTAGATCGGGGGGACAAAACCCAAGATTTAAAGATTTGCATGTCTTCTTCATCGGGTGATGTTTACTTAAGTTTACTTTGTATTTATTTTTTTTCAAATACCTTTAAAACATGGTATCGCTTATGCGTCCAGCCATTTTTACATATTTTGAGTGTGAATTTGCAAGAATGTGTTGTGTATGCACAATAATGCCTGCTTTTATTTAGTAACAAAACCAAGTCAATTTGGTAAATATTCAGCAATGACAAAGTAGTTATCTGTCAGAGCCACTATCTGGCAGACGTGACACTCAGTTGACTTGTGGCGGCTGGCTTGACTTTTTTTTACTGCTGGCTGGCCTCACTCCAGTGTATGTTGGCCCCAACATCGGCACAAGGCCATCCCGAAATAATGTTAAATGACTAATTTAATATGCTGAAAAAAAATAGGAATTAATTATGTTTGATTAAAATCGTACAGTCTAATATGGCGCCAGCTAGCTAGCGTTAGCAACTAGAGATTAGCAGCTTGTGCTAGGTAGGCGTAAGACAACCAGTAGACTTTTTTTTTTTTTCAAAGGCAGTTTAATGAGTGAATATAAAGCTACAGTCTTCATGCACTTTTGATGCTGACATTTGCAGTTCCAACCACTTCATTTTTACAGGAACAAACCAGGATTACTCAAATGCGCTTTATTAGCAGGCGAAAGCACTACTGCAATCTTGATGTTACTTTCATAATGCAGCCGAAGGCGATTTTGCCCAACCTGGCTGCTCACTATGATTGAGGAATTAATCAATTTAATTATTATTGAAAACAATATAAATCCAGTACCATGTTTTGACTAAAAAGATGTTTAGTTTCCCTTTAAAGATCCCAAAAACTTACTTACTAGCGCCGTCTGAAAAATAAGGGGGGTAAACACCACAGATATATAAATCATAAACTGACGTGAGAAAAACTCAAAATTGATCGGGATGTCAGCCATTTTTATATAAAACAGCCACTACAAATGAGCCCCAATCTGAAGCACGTACCTGAGAGATGGACGATGCTAAATTGAGAAGCTTTTTTTTTCATACATCTAATGTAAGTGCTGTAGGGTGTCAAAGTTTGATGTTCCCAACCACAACCACCAAACGTCCCTCAGCAGCTTCTGAAAGGATGGGAAAATTAGTCCCCAACTGCTTTACTCATTGACATAAAATTTGGTGGCCATATTCATCGTAACAGGATGCACAAAAAAGTTTCAAGGACCTATACCCAGATGCGAAGAGCAAGTCGGACATTTTGGGTTGAAATAGCCATTTTGAATTCCTGGACTCTGACTTTGACGAATTCCTACTAAGGAATTTGATCCTAAAATGAGGTCTTAACCCACAGGAGAGTCCCTGTAGTCTTTGCCAATGCAAACCGGTCTTGCTCTACCTGCTCAAAATGAGGTCTCCCTCCAGGCTGGAGCAGAGTCGACTGTTTCCATCTGGCGCTCGGGCAGCTCATGAAAAAAAAGTACTGGAGTATATGCGCCAGGAGGAAAAAGCGGGACATCATGAAATACTCCGCTTGGATTTGTCTGCCCCGTGCTTTGGCGGCGGCTGCGAGGTGGCTAACGAGGCAGTAGGCTAAGCGGGGAAGGACGTCGTCCCTTCTTCACGCCTGCATGCCTTATCCACCTGCAGGTGCTTTTTAAAGCCTTAAAATAAATCGCAGTGAGGCCGCCTGGTAAATAATTAGAGCTGCTGCGCAGTGCTCAGGCTTGTTCGCTACTTAAATACGAGTACCCTCTCGCCACCTCCTTCCCGAGGGGCTGCAGGGTGTCTTATCCATGCTCATGAAGCATTACAGGTAGTGGAAATTGTGGCGAGCCATCTGCTTTTCCCGTGTGCCACGTCTGCTCGTGTGCCAAAGGCGCTTCCTCAGGTGACAGGTCCAACCAACGTCATTATTTCCCCACATGTTTAGCGACCATTGCGGTTGCGCTCTTTAATATTCTCCCAATAATCGACGGGGTTGATGCGCAGCACACAGAGGGTCAGTGGGGCGAGGAAGAATTTGTCATTGAGAGGGATGGCACTTCATTTGGTAAACCGGCACTTTCGTCTAATCTGGGTCTTCAAACTTTTTGTCCATCCTGTAACAATTGCCTCAATTGAAACAAACAAAATGCACAACTCTGTGTTCAATTTCAGGATTGGATTGTTTAAGTTGATAAGTAATTGATTGGCACTCATTTGTGTGAATTTCGTAGCTGGCGTATGAAAAAGTAAGATGGAATTTGCCCAAAATGGCCAACTTAATTTAAGACAATGGGTGAATCTGCTGTCTGTGGCACATTTCTAACTTTGTTTCTAACTTTCCACGGCACACTACTTAATCAATTTTGGGGGGCAACATCAGACTTTGTTGCCGTACTCTGTCCACGTAGGATAGAGTGGGCAAAAAAAAAAAATCCAATTTAGCGTTAGCATGAATATCTGTTTCCAACTGGGGCTCATTTGGATTAATTTCCTAGTAGGTGGGGAAAAAAGTGCAAACCTGGGAAATTATGCTTTTGACAAATTACCTCATTGAGACTTTTTCATGCATCCTATGATAGACAAATTATTTTGGCGGCTTATTTAGGTGAATTCCCTCAGAGTCGTTTGTTCAGACACAACCCTTGATATTAGAAAAAATGACCACTTTTAACTAGGGGTGTCCTGAGCTAATATTCATATCGGATTGCGGTCCGATATAGCCAAAAAACAGTATCAGATTTTAATCGGTCAACTTACAAAAACTGTGATATGAGCACTCATAGCCAAGCAGTACATTCTCATTCTAATACCTACCATTGCTTCATATTTTTATTTTAATTGTACGTCTTGATCAAGTCCCTTCTAACAATGAATACAAAAAAAACTACTTTTAAGCAAAATGGTAGACTTCCTGTTCATTATGGGTCACTGTTTTACGTCCTGTCGCAATAGATAACCTCACCAAATTTCGCACTGATCAATTAAGTTTGTGTTCCAAGTTAAAGAATGAGAACTTTGTATTCGAACGCGGTTGATCAAACTTTGCCAACAAGCTTTGCTCGCACCGTAGATGAAAACTTTCATAATTAAATGTCACTCAGTTTTGATATTGCTGAAAAAAATGTAAAAATATATATTTAAAAATTACAGTAACAAAAACTCACCTTAAGTGCAGTGACAAAGTATTTGTACTTCTTTACTTGCCACCACTTGGTAACGTCAGTGGAAGCGCGTGCAGACGGATAAAGAAAGGCTTTTACAGGAGCACTGGTGTGTTTTCATTTTAACGTGGCAGACAGGCCACCGTGTCCTTGACACCGAGGAGATGGATGCAGTGCCGGTCAAAGGAAAGTCATTTATTTCCTTTGACCCGCTCGGTCAAGTGGATTGAAGCTGAGCCTTTTGATTTGCCTCCTACCCCCCTCGCAGAGTCCATGCCGCATTCGCAATTACTGCAAACAGAGAGGGTGATGGCTCCAAGATTTTGTCCCGATAAAGGAGTCAGGACTCTCTCTCTCCTGTTGACACCATTAAGCTATCAGTGAGAGTGGCGCGGTGGGAGAAGGGGGCAGGCGGGGGGCTCCCCACCACTCAGGGGCTGTCAGTCAACGCTTACCGCTGCGTTCTTGTTTAAAAGCCGCGCAATTCCCGGCGGCCTCTTTGGGTCGGGTCTTGCGTAGGCGCCACGGTCGCTGGGTGCCAGATTCGCTTACGGTCTTATCGGGAAAGCCGAGTAGGCTCGGGGAAAAGAGGGTGCAAAAGCGCTTAAGGGTTATTTGTCACTTACCGCCAAAGCCGCAGGGGAAAAAAATGAGAAAGCCAAAAGACCGACTTTTTTTTTTTTTTTTATCAACCGACACGAAGGTGCGTTCAACGTAGTCACTGGTTGGACTCTAATCCGGCATCAGCGTCAGGCTGCGCCGCTAAATCTCTCCACGGCACAATTTATCAAACAATAACAGATGCTTTGCAGATCCATTTGGGGTGCAGAGAGATTAATATTGTGTTGTGACTCCAAGGTAGTGCTAACTGGGGGTATTGATATCAAACTTCCACCCACACATGACAATGGAAACTCACATTTTCAGAATTATTGTGTCATACCCATGTTATATTTAGTGACATTTCAGAGGAAACCCTAGAGGAAGTTTGTTCACCTGAAAACAGACTGATTCCCCTGAAAAAAAAGCGGAATAGAGACAGTGTAACAATTTTCATAATTTTGTATATATATAGTTGTTGTTCTCCAGACTATAAATTGCTATGGAGTACGAGCACACAATCCCAAAAATGCATAATGAGGTAGAAAAATAACAAAAACATGAGTCTAATTTTTTGCGGGTTATTTTACAACCTACTGGATCAAAAACAGAGATTTAATTTTGGGAGGGAATTTATAACATTAATAAAATAATAGAGATCAACCTGAATAGGTGTAAGATATGCTAACACAATGGTTATCCAGCTACACGAAAAATAAACATGAGCAAAAAAGTTTGGCCAGCACTGCACCAGCTGGAGTTTTTTTTCAGGTATGATGCCTGGAAGTTGAAATAATCCCCAAGCAACAAAAACAATCTCCTCACTATGAGTCTCACGTCTTGGGTTCTGTATTGATATTATATTGGCGACCTAAATCTTTCCACAGTGCGACTAATCAAACATTACCAGCTGTTTTTCAGATCCATTTTTGTCGCTTGAAAGCTGAATATTGTGTTGTGACTCCAGGGGTGGTGTCAACTGCACAATTTGATCCGCTGCATAAATGCATGAGGAGGTGTCGCTGGCGATTTAACTCTCACATTTGTTTCAAACGGCAAAATACTGGTCTCATTCCACCCGAGATGACAGTTCAGGCAGGAGAGACGGCGGTAAAACAACGCGTTCCGGGACAGCTGTCGCGCAGTCTGCCGCCCACCTCTGCCTTTCAGCTGCAGAATGGCACTTGTCAGCGTCACGCTGAATGCGTTGAAATGAGTCGCGCCACCCGCCACCGTTTCGACTCGCAGAAGAAAACGTGGGCACGTTTAAAAACAAAATGCCCGAATGCTTAAATCCAATTCGCGGTGTTATTGTGTGTTTTTGTCGTAGTTAAAGACAATAACGTCACAAAGTGCTGTCTTGAAACGCTTCTCAAAAAAGTCACATGGTAAAGAAATGGTCGTCACTTGCAGCTTTTCTGAGTAGGATTAACAAAAGTGAAATGCTCGACCGAAATGATTGTCAATGTGTAGTGTTGAGTTCTTTTGTTGTTCAAACACAAAATCCCAAAGTCTGGTCTTGAAAGTCTTCTCAAAAAGTTACAAAAACGTCCCTTGGAGACAGGGATAAAAAAAAAAAATCTCAGTTCTCAAAGGCAATCCTAATTGTGCATTTTGTTACAGTCAAAGACAATAACATCACCAAGACCCAATTCTTCTCAGAAAGTGAAAGTCACATTGTAACAAAATTGTTTTCTCTTGTAATTGTGTTCCAAATAGAGCAACTAAAGTTGAACGCTCACACAAAATGATAGCCGTGGTATAATCTTGTGGATTTTCCTTACACCCAAAGACAAAACAACCAAGTCCAGCCATCTAGTGCCGTCTTGAAGCTGTTCTCAAAAAGTTACACACTAAACGGTTGTCCCCTGGAGAGGAGGACAACAAATAGCCAAACGTTTATCCAAAGGAATTGCCAGCATGTGGTCGCAATTGTTAATTTTGTTGATGTCAAACACAACTTCTTCAAAAAAAAAAAGGTTTCGACATCACATTCAAGTGGCCGACACTGTGCAAAGGCTCATGGAAACAATATTGCCGTTTTGGTAAGGGGCAACAACTGTCAAAAAAAAAAAAAAAAAAGATAATGTTTTGATCTTTTTTTTTTAACCATGCCGAAAGGGTGAATGGGCCAAATTTTGGGTCCTTCGCTCCACATTCCATCGCTCCAAACGCCTCATTTGCATGCAATCACCCCCGCTCGTGCCAACTCCATTGACTTCAATTCAATCGTGCCGCCGGAAACGCTCGCAAGGCATTTGGTGTGAACCTAGCATAAGAAAAAACAACAAACTTCTGTCTTGAAATGCTCCTAAAAAAATTACTTTGAAAACAAATGACCGTCACTTGTATTTTTTATGTAGTAGGTTGACAGAAACGTCAATATATATTGTGTTACAGTCAAAAACTAAATCACAAAGTCCTGTCTTGAAACACTTCTCAAAAATTTAATTCTTTGGAGAGGAATACAACAAACGGCCAAACGCTGAACCAAAATAATTGCCAGTGTGTACTCTATTACGTAACATCACCAACACTTGTCTTGAAACTCTTCGCACAAAGTTGACTCTCGCTGACTGTACAATCGCCCGGCTTTTTTTGCTTCAGTTTAACTTAAGAAAGAAACAATATCCAACACGCTTTGTTAGTTAGTATTCACAAACATGCTAACGACGCTAAACACATGTGACACCTGTCTTTGCTTTGCGGCAGGAGACGAGTGGAATCAAGCGGCCGTCGTCAGCACTTTAATCAGCGTCGCCGCTAAATCGATGCTGGCTGATGAAGAAGACAAGAAGGCGGCACAAGCGGTGGGGAAATTGTTGGGGTGAGCTGGCAATCACACACACGCACACACACACAAATAAATAAAATGTAACCAAACTAGTGAAGCTGAATGTGATTTAGTGTGTCTGAACTGAGACTAATTAACGCTTCAACGCTCTCCCGTTGATGATAGCAACGTTGAGCAGGGAAAGGGTGAAAAAAAAGAAGCAATTTCCACCTCATTTCTCATTTTATTCTCAATCCAATTTTCTTTAAAAGAAGCACTTAACCACAACAAATGTGTGCTCCCCTGAAAAATAAATAAAACACTCCACCCAAACAATAAGCAGGCATTAGTGTGACGGAGAAGTCTAAAAAGCTCACTTTTGTGGGCATGTGTGTGTGTGTGCGTGTGTGTGTCCATGCGCTGCTCTCGTTTAATATAGATTGTTTGTCATGGCAATCCAATTAATGCTTTCTGATTTAAGATTAAGACTTAATTAGGCCTGATTACTCGGCGGAGATAATTTAGCAGAATTATACTCATTGTCCCGGCATTTTCATTCCCACCAATTGCTGGAAATCACTTACTTCCTGCATGATGATGACGAGGCTTGATGGCTTTAAAAAAAAAAAAAGGTATCAAATACTTGTTTTCATCAAATTCACACAACCGTAATCCATTTGCTTTACTGCAAAGGCAAATACTTGATGAAGGACGACTTGAATGTCACTAATGTGCTACTGATGCTGAGCCGTAGGGAACGATACGAGTCTCATCTTGAGGAATAAAGCCGAGTGAAAGCAAGCAGATTGAGGGGAAATGCTTCAATATTTGGCATCTTTGCTCCTAGTTTTTTACTTCCAAAGTTAAGTTGGCTAAAGCGGAGAACATACGTACCGATAATCGGATGTGATTGGAGCACTTTTTTTTTTCTCTTGTGGTTGTCTGATGTCTCTCAAGTGTATCCTGTGGTGTGAAATGCGTTAATGCTGTATTAAATGTATGATTGTAGCCTTTTTTTAGTATTTTTACAGAAACTTAATAGAAACAGAAATATTTACAGGATTTCAGTCAGAACGGCCATCCAAGGGAAAAACTGTAACTACAGAATTTGACACCCCTGTCTTAAAATGGTAAATGCTGTAATTGACACGTATCGGCTTAGGCACGTGTCATCCCTCCTCGACTATATAAGCGCCTCAACGCCTTTGTGGTTTGCTACTCAGCAATCCACCCATTCGCGGGTTATTTGGAATTTTTGTGTTGTTTATGAAAATCGGTGTTAAAGACGTTATGAATGCAAAAGTGGTCTAAGTTGGGGTACTTTAATGAATGTCACAGAAATTTGACTAAAAGACACGTTTTCTGGGTTTGGTCACGTGACGGTGGCAAGGTTGGACACTGTAATGACAATTTCAGTCGACAGTAGGTGGCAGTATGGGACAAAATGACGGATAAAAAATGGTGGCTTTTTCTGCTTAATTCTTATTCCACAAACATGATATTAATCAGTATAATGTGTTTAGACGAGCAAGGCCACACAACATTTTTAACTTAACTTTCAAATTATAAGCAAAAAAAAAAACAAGTTCTATCTCCATTAAGCAAGCATTTTCAGAGCCTGTAGACTGTCTTATAAAAATCAATTAAGGCCGAGTATTTTTAGTAAATGATTTGCCAGCGAGACCTGCAGCCGCCGGCCTTCAAGCAGTCATCCCGCCTCAGCCGCCGACTCTTAATTAGACGAGGTTAACGAACGGAGCGCGACTCTTGCCGCCGCCTTGTCACGGCAGCTGGAAGGATGTTTTCCTAACAGCCGCGTCCTCCCGTGATTAATGCTCGCATGTCAAGGGCCGTTTCTTCTTTCTTTCTTTTTTTTTGGCAGGGCTGACATGTCTGCAAAGTTCAGGTGCGTTCCTGAGCAAAGCGGCACTTCCCATTCAAATGAGCGCATTAGACTTGCAAATGTGGTCGAGTGGTTTAGAAGTTCAGGTCGGATGTCTTATTAAGAGGAGTTTAAAAATATCCTAGCGGGATGGGGACGAAGTAAAAAGGTGGATGCGGTGAAATAAAACAGAGGCTAAATAGACGAGATGTCAACCCCAATTGTCTCCCATGAAAACTCTAAGAGCTTTTTACTCAAAATGGACTCTGTCATGTGGTCACAATTCATTCCAACAACTGAGAGCGAAAGAGAGAAGAGAGAGGGTGGAAAAAATGGACTATTTTACTGTTAATCACGCTCGTATTTTTTGGACCCTCCTCTCTCTCTCGTTCGCTCTCCCTCGACATGCCAAATATTTCTCGCTGTTGAGGATTTTCATTTGCATGCTAATGAAGGTGAAGGGCGGAAGCCACTAATTATACTCCAGTAAAGGCCTGCCTAATGGTCCACTAAAGACATAGCATGGCTGAGCCCATAATTCCATTATGCAAATGCACAGTCAGAAATACGAAAAAAAACAAAAACTCCACAGTCACACTTGTTAGAGTTGGAAAACATCCCGTTCAGTGGTAAACATTTGATATTACAATAGTTTATTTTGCTGCAGTTGGGAATGGAATGGATTAGCCCGGCCGGATGCTACCACTCTTTGTCTTTTTATTCCGGATGCAAGAAAACCACCCAATGTAGTGGTGGGTGGATCGATTCAAATATCGATTCCAACATAATATTGATTTTGATATTTGACAATGTAACCACCTTTAAAAACGTAAGGGAACATTTGTTTGGGTCATTCATACGATAACACAATTTTTGAGAGGAACCTGAACAGTACGAGAAACAAACGTTGAAATTTGAAAATTAAGGATGGATCCTGTTGGGGGAGCCCGGTGGCTGTGAATTAAAAACCAATAGTTTTCATTAACTCAAGCTCACTTGGCAAAGAAAAGACTCTCGCTCCAATAACAAGTAAATCCAGAATCAGCTTTGCTGCTACGGTTACCAGTACTTTATAAATTTATTTTAATGACTTATGAATGTGGATGCATCATCAATATGGATGGGCCAATTACCCGTTTGATGGTTTACCGTGATTTTAAAAAGTCAAAGTTTTAATATCCGCTAATACTGGCTGTCACTGGTAAATGAGCTCTTTTTTTTTTCTTGAGGGACCGTCTAAGCAAGGAACTATATGATTGGCTGCTTGAGAGAACTGCGTAAACGAGCGCCCTCTTCCAAGTTAATTGCCTCCAATTACCGTATTTTTACGGCCAAAAGACGCGCCGTATCATTGGGCGCAAACAGAACCGAGCAGTCGCGCTGGCTGCTCAGTCGCGCTAGCGTGTTTTTAAAATGGCAGCGGGAGTTGGGTGGTACTTTATTTTAGCTTTTAACAACGTGCTGAAGTTGTCCTCATCCAAAAATGCACCAAGTCCTTGTCTTCTGTATCCAAGATAAAAAGCTGGACACGTTCTCCACCAAACACGAGAGTCATTATCAGTCTGCCTCGCCGTCTCGTTGCCGCGCAGCCCCTCAGATGGGATGCCGACACAATGCCGGTGTGAGCAAGTCACTCATCAACAAACGATGTGCGGTCACGGTGTTACATCAAAACAAAAACTATCACCCCAAATCAAATGAATAGCATAAGAGTGTAGGCCCAGCAAAATTCCGCCTCCCAGCCTACCATACAATACCTTAGTTTACATGCATGCACACTAAAACAGACGATAGCATGGCTAGCGTGGCTAGCTGTTTTTAAAAAGGCAACAGGAGCAAAACTGAGTTTGGTTGTATTTTATTGAACTGTTTAACAATGTACTCACATTATTATATAATCAGTCATCATCCACAAATCCATCAAAATCGTCTTCTGTATCAGAAATAAACAGCTGGGCAAGTTCTCCCACAAACACGCCAGGTTCCCTCTCGTCATTGTCAGATTCCCCGTGTCGCTGCTGCGTGCGGCTCCTCATGATGCCGGCTTTTGCCAAAGCCCTAACAACAGAGCTAGCAGACACGTTTGCCCATATTGGGGGATTGGGGGCTGCTTTGCACTGGGGGCGTGCCTTTGCGTTGTCATTCACGCCCATCTCCCCTCTCACGTCCGCCTGCTGTCGTTAGCCACGCCCGCCTTCTCTCTATATAAGCAGTGTGCAGGCAGTGAATGTTCACAGTCAGCCGAGAGGTGCACTTGGTCCACATAATAGGCGCTCCTCCTCAAAAGGCGCCCTTGGCTTTTTTGGATGAGTTTCAGGACTTTAAAGTGTGCCTTGTGGCTGCGAAAATACGGTAACTTGTTTTTATCCTCTTCTCTGCAAGCAGTTAACACACGGAAAATGAGGAAGAGGTAGGGAGAAAGATAAAAGAGACACTGCAAAAAAAAATATTAAACAAAATTGCGCCAGCAAGTCCTAGTTAGCCCCAATGACAACATAAGTAGCTCACCAGTGATGGGACGCTGTGACTTACTAAGAAAAATTAAAGCAGAAGGATAATGTCAATATATTCTTCAGACTTGTGATTTAATCAATGCCAATTAACAGGTCCGTTATCGAAAATACTGACAGCAATAGTGACCATTTCCATAATTAATAGAGATGCATCCTCAAATTAGTCATCATTTTTCTTTTCCTTTTTTTTTTTTTTATCAATTGCATTATTTTATTGCCAATTCTAAATGAATTGTCTGAAAGATTTCCCATCAGTCTGAAACAAAGTTTGTACAGGGCCAGATCTCAATACTTTTTATTAATGAATTTGCATACATCATCTAATTGCTAAATCAGAAAGCTTTTATTGCTATTGGGATCCATCTCCGCTCCACTAGTTCCCTCTGATCCATTCGTCAAAGCACGCAGCGGTGAACAATGAAGATGACGTTCATAATGGATTCCTTCATAAGAAATAAATCCATTCCAGTGACTGCTTAAAAGACAAGTTCTTCGTGGGAACGTTTTGGTGAGTGGATGTCTTTTTAGAGATGCAATGATTTTTGATTTAATGCCACCCCTCCAACACACACGCACCATCTCCCCCGACTTTGTGCTCGGCTGCACAGCATTTTATGTGGCTCCATTCGTCATCAATCGACGACCTAGGGAAGGAGGGCTATATAATCGCTCTCCTACTAGTTCAGCCTGTAAAAATGTCATCAATAGAAAGCGCTGCAAAAAGCAAATAACATTTTTTTTTCAACGTTAAGCCATCCTGTACCTGATGTACGGAGAAACTTGAATGACTCCAATGAAGCGTCCGCTTCTCTTGGAGTCAGTCGAGTGTGTCGCCATGCATCAGGAGACCTCCTCCAAGGCTGACCGGGAGCAACTTTATGACTGGATTATTTGGTTTTGTGGTTTTGTTGATTTTTATTGGACAAGTGGGTAGTTGTGATGACTAACTGGCCAGAGGAGCGAGGCCATTAATTGTGACAGGAACATATATGTGACTGAGCGTGCAGTGGACTTTTTCGACCAATTTATTTCAAGCCTTTTTTTTTTCCTATTGTGCAAGAGGCGGTTATCAGAGAAGAACTGGCTCTATATAATTGTTATACTAGACAACTATTATAAAACCATGGATTTTTTTCTTTTCATTTTGACTTAGTTTTTAAAGTTCTGTTAGTTTTAGTTCTTAGAGCACATTCATTCTTTTCCATTTTTCATTTTAATTTAGTTTTTATTTTTAGGTTGTTTTTTTTTGTTTGTTTTATTGTATACATTAAGTATTTTAATGAGTGCAATATTTTACGTCCCAATAAGTATTATGTACTAAAGTGAAGTAAACTAAATTTCCCAAACGACCTTTCTTCTCCATGGCTGATGAGAAATACCAAAATGAATACATTTAAAATAAACCCTGAAAGCTCATGAGTGAAATTAACTGATAAGGATGAAAATAAAGGACATTTTCATTATTATTAGTTTAGTTAATTGTACAAGTGTAAAATGTAGTTTCAGCTCATTTTCAATTTTTGTTTTAGTCATTTCTTTAGTTGTGGTCACCTTGGAGAGAAGCAATGAAGCGGATATTTTGAATGGGGATTTTCTTTTCAGTTTTTTGTTGTTCATTTCGTTCGTTTCCATGATTAACTGACTCGTGGAATGATCACGTTAACCATATGACGCCGACGTTGTTGGCGTGCATGTGCACATGTGACCAAATGTTCTTTGGACTTTTTTTTACCTGATTTAATTCTTTCACAAATGGATAGAAGAAGGATCACATGAATTATCGGACAAACCATGCATGCACATGAGACCAAAGATGCTGTGGATTTTTTTGGAATGTAGATTATTTTTCGTCCTTTAGTTCTATTGTGAGCAGTGGTGGTTATCATTCGTAACTCTTGATAGGAACCATATGTCATTTAAAAAAAAAATCATTCTCATTATAGTGCTTCAAGGGGAAATTCAACTCACACTAGGATGTATATTTTGTGTCGCACACCACAAATAGAACCAAATCACACTCATGCAAGCGTGCAAGGAAAGATTCAAAGTGAAAGAGGTGCGCAAGAGGTGCTTTTTGTCTGCAATATTTCTATTTGCTCTTGCTTTGTATTATGTACTCTGGTGTTTATCATCAACAACTGACAACAGGAGCGATTGCATATTTATGGCACATGCATCGGTCGTGCTTGTGACCTGTAGGAGCTTGACGTAGCCTTCGAGACGAATCCTATGTATTTCTTTTGTGCAAGGTGGCGGTTCTCTGGAGAGCGCAGCAATTAACTTAATTTCTAAACAAGCCATGCGCAGAAGAATTTGACTGAGCGGGTAGTGTACTTTGTGACTGGATTGTTGTTGTTCATTTCTATTGTGCTGGGTGCTGATTTTCATGAATAGCTGGACAGATGAGCGATTATATTCATCATGGCACGTACACTGCGTTGTAGGCTTTCAAGTGGCCGTGCGAGAACCGAGGGTGCAGAGCATTGGGGATTATTTCTGCCTCTGTTCATTTCCATTGTGCAAGATGGCGGTAATCATGAATAACTGGCTGGATTAATTACAGGATAAGACGAGCACACGCACACTTGCGTGTCATTTAACCAAGCAGACAGCGGACTTTTTCACGAGATTATTTCTACTTGTTCTGTTAATTTCTATTGTGTTCAGTGGTGTTTGTTATTAATAACTGACATCAGAATACTCATAGAAGCCTAACTTACAGGATTTGCTTGACGTGTACTGAGGCAGGCCACCAACGACCGCGTGCGAATATGCCAAGCAAAGCCACGCCAGGATGCGCTTGGTTTAACAATCCCAGCAATGACTCATACAGCAGAGAAGAAAAAAAAGACACGTGTTGCAATTACAGCCGGAATCGGCAGGGGAGAGCAAGTCAAAAGTCTGAGGCCCAGCACATCTGCTTTGAAAGACGAAACAATAAAAAAAAAAATTGCAGTCCATCTGGCCAATTAGACGACAGCTCCTCAGTGGCTTCCACCTTCATTACTTCCCATGAATGGAATCATTTAACCGTTAAAAGGGCTCCGAATGATAATAAAAGGCAAACGAACTCATGAAGTTGCCGCATTGAAGACTTAGCCGCTCAAACGCTTCACTTTGCCACGGGAATGTGTTCTGAATAAAAAAGGTAAACATGGTGTCAAACGCCGCCCCTTTGGGGGGGCTGACAAAGAAGCCTCTTGATGGAAATAAATGATCTCGATTCCACCGGATTGAAATGTGCAGGAAAGAAGAGGCCTGCAGCAAGAAAGTCATTTTGTTATCCCGCTCACGCGAAAAGATTCCTCGGGGACGCTCATGTCAACATGTCGTCTCCAATGTTGGGTAGTCTTGTTATTAAAATGCTACCTATTACTTGTTACTGTCTTTTTAGAAGGCGTTATGGGAATCCAATTGTTATGGGATCAATTAATGGGAAATTAAGTGGAATTGATTGCACAATTTGTGAACTATTTTTAAGGTAAAAAATTAAATCATTAATATAATGCAAGGGATTATTTTATTTTTTTTTTTAAATGGTAACATTTAACCCTCCTGATACGTTGGTTTATCAGAAATTTACCTCCTGGGCTCATTTATGCGTCAAAAACATTAGAGTGGTGGGGTGATCACAATTGTTTATCACCTTAATTCCAATGTTAATCATTGAATTCAATAATGAGGTCATTAGCGAGTTTTACCTCTCACAGGCCCGGTTTCAATAATTATAATCAGGGGCGGAGCTACGTGGTGGCCATGGCCACGCCTTGTCACTCTCTGGCCACCCCTAGTTGACATTTTGATGTCTGTGATGGATTCTGTATTCTTATAGCCACAATATATCACAAGTTATTAATATTAACGGCATATACTTCTGATCTGAATGCAAATTACAAAAGAACCTGTCTTTAGTGAAGCACAATGTCAATCAAAATCATTACTTTCACACTGTAGCAAGCAAATAAGATGGCCAAAAAGTTATTGTTTATTATATCCTCTACAGTCATGGATTCATGATATAAAAGACATACATATCGCAGTGTTACACACACACTCATAATCCCAGCAGGAACATACAACTGTGAACTCTAAAGAGAGTTTTGTATCGTTGTGCTTTTTAGATATGATTTAAATGAAAGAGTCATTGATCGCCGTATGAAAAATGGTGTCATCTGGCGGTGACGATTGATTACTCTGACTGGCAGTTAGCTTGCAAATCAGTGCATGATCATGCATAGAAGTAGATTATGTGAAAGTACACATAAGCAAAGCAAGCTAATAGAAATGCATCTAGTAAGTTAAGGTCACCAAAACGTTCTTTTTTTTTTTTTTTTTTTTTAATCTTAGACTTAGTGAATGGTATGATAAACAATGACATCTCATTTACACAAGGTGCTGCAAGAATGCAAATGATGCACGCACGCATGCATGCACGCTCCGCCTCAGCCCTCACTGAGGTGTTGTGTCACCACAGCAACCCCACTGATAAATTGGTGGCCACGCCCCTGAAGATTTTTCATTAAAAAGTATCATGTTAAAAGCTTTTTTTCAATGGGGAAATCAGGCACATAAAATACAATGACAAAAAATATATATAATTTTATTACTATATTATACGGCGTGATGTTGATAAATACGGTAAATTAACCATTAACTTTTTATGCTGAATACAATTGCGAAGATGAAGTGTCACAGGAAAAAAAAAAACATTTTCACAGCTACTCATACTTTTATTTTTTCATTTTATGAGACATTATGTCAGAGTTGTTTTTTTTAAGGAATTGATTTAGAGGCTTTGTAATGAATTAATCATATTTTAATCCAATACATTTTAATCCAATACATTTAATACAAAAGAAATTGCCTCAATAAGCAATGTATTATCCCAAAATAGATGACAAACAGACCTAGGTGAAGTTGCGCAATGTAAAAAGTGACTTTTTATCTATGTATCGTCATTGGGTCTGTGGCGTGCCTGCCCACCTAACAAGTATGAAATTAAACAAACAAGGACATTTTCTGTTAGCTGCCTACTTAAAAAATGTGTCTTGTGGTGTCACAATTTGGCTAATTCTCATACGCCTCTTGTTTGTTACATTTATTGTTTGTTACTCCATTTAAATCCCGGTCGTAGCTGTGCTTTTTTGGGAAGAAAATGTGATTCTGCATCTCAAGGGGCAATCCTTCATTCAAAAAATTTCCTTTGAATAAAACGTAGTAACACACCATAAATATTGGGCACAAACTATCTTTTAAAGAACTATACAATGAGGCAGAGGCTAGCTATCAGGAGACTAGGCAGAATTTGTTATTTATGACTACCTTGTCATATACTTCAAAACAAAGGTTTTTTTTAATTAAACGTCTGTCGTTATTAAAAGCACATTGATCAAGTACCTTGCTGAAGGAAGTAATCCAAATGTACTTAGTTGGTGCAATAAATCATGATTGACAAATCATCACACTAAAAACATAACTGCCTAAATTGTCTTTGCATATGAGAGTTTTTTTTTTTTTTTTTTGCAACATCTGCATTGGACTATCGTGAGTCATTTTCTGAAAAACTAAAATAAATAAATAAATAACACTTTTTGGCATTGATGGCAGTTGTTACATAATTAACCTGCGTCACCACCTGATGATGTTCATAAAATGAAATAATAGCAGCATTTGGAGTTTAACTGAGACAAGCCCATCACATGAAGCGTGTACAGCGAAAAAGGACGAATCCCTGCTGCGGCTAGTGAGAACCACACGTGATTTAGGCCCCTCTCAAACTGTTTAGAATTGCCAATATTCATAGATTATACTGTAATTGTACCGCAAAAAAACATGTGATCATTTCAAACTCAGAGCATCCCCCTTAAAATAACTGAATATGAAAATCCACTCTAAGTGTGCATGTAAGCTGTGAATAGTAAAAGTATGTGTAAGATAACCGCTTATAACAGGGGAGGGAAAACGTTTTAATTGGTGGGCCACAATGGGTTGTAAAATTTGACAGAGGGGAGGAGAAGATGGATGGAGTGTTTTGGTAACCTCACCTCATTGGAGAAAAAAAATACATTTAATTTAAATGAAAGTGAACAAAAGCATTACAACAATATATATGTCGTTGAAAAACCACAGTAGTTAGAAAATAAAACAAACGAGGTTTATTCCTAAAAACAATTTCGGCGGGCCGGATTAAAATGTTTAACGGGCCGCATTTGGCCCCCGGGTTGTAGTTTGCCCACACCTGGCTTATCGGCTACTTTTTGACATTGTTTGGTGTTTTGAGATTTTTCGAGTGTAATATGTTCCTTGACTAAAGAAAGGTTGGCAAACGCCGCTGTGAACAATTAGCGCGACTGGCCCTTGGATGACGACGCTTCCCTCCGACATGCTGTCTTTACACAGTTTATCCCCGCTGTTTTATGAATGCGCAATTACGCCTCGTTAATGTGTCATTTGCATAATTACAAGGAATGAGGACAGTGCTCACCATGGGAATACAGGCGTTACCTTGATGTGATGATGATTATTTTTAGGTGTTGTTTCTGCGATCGTGAAACAGATTGGGTAGATTTTGCTCAAGTTTCCACTTTAGCCCATATATCCAGTTGAAAGAATACCTGCGGCAGAGGCGTACTTTAACCCGCCTTCACCAGGTTCTCCTCCAAGATAAATGGAAAGCCCAGAAACAGATGACAGGTCTTTAGCTCAACGAGAAGATGCAATTAAGCAGCAAATGAGGCCGGGCGAGGCGGCCATGACCGTTTGGCATTAGCAGCATCTAGAAGGGGAAGGGAGAAGGGGATGAATTCAAAAGCAATCTGCACCCGACCAATCAGATGCTCCATAGATGGCAGGCTCTTAAAAGGGATTTAATGATACGGAGCATCAAAATTCAGGAACCAACACTGTAGCGACGGTGACACATGAAGGAGGCGCCACTACTGTTTGTTCTGGGGCTGCTTTACTACATCAAGCACAGAGTGTCTTAAAACTCTGTTGAGTACAATGACATCTCAAGACTATCAAGGGATTCTGGAACACAATGTGCTGACTTCACGAGAATATCAAACTCAAAAAATGTTTTTTAGGCAGTGTTGCAGAGTATGTGAAGTCGTACAAAGAGGTTGTACTCTCCAAGGCAAATACCGCCTACTATTCTACCCTCATCGCATCACAAAAAAATCATTGCAGATCCTTATTCTCAACCCTAAACCGACTTCTCTGCTCCCCGCCCTATGAACTTCTATAATCAGCCTGGAGAGCACACCACAACACAGAGACTGCCCTCATCATCTAACAATCATTGATCAACTGCATGCCATAAAAACCCGGATGAGAGCTAAACTTCTCAAACCAAAGAGCAATAATGATTGAGGTCCTCAAAGCTCTGCTCTGTGACGATCTCTACCTCCACGTGGATGACTGCTCAATCTCCTCAGGTCTGCGATCTGGGTGTCATCATTAGCTGTGTTCTACTTTTCAATTCTGGCATCAAATCCTTCACCAAGTCTGTCTTCTCTCACCTCAGACATCTCCCGGTTTTGACAATCATTGTCGACTGCGCAGCTTCGACCTTTTTCCGTGCGTTTGTCACATTTCTGCATTGCTTTACCAACTCCTCCTCCTCGCTTAGCCCATGTTCTCACTCTCCAATACATTTGAGACCTTCTTCACGAGCACACTCTGTCCAGCACCGGACGGTCTCCAAACCTCTTGCTCTTCTTTGTTATTCTCTACAGCAGGGGTGGGTAAACTTTTTTATTGGCGGCCCACATTGGGTTCTAAAATTTGGCAGAGGGGCCGGATCCAGGAGCAGATGGATGGAGTGTTTTGGGAACCTCACCTCAACGGAGAAAAGAAATACATTTCATTTTAAATGAAAATGAACAAAAGCATTACAACAATATGTGTGTCTTTCAAAAAACACAGTATTTTGAAAATAAAACATTCACAAGGATTATTCATTTAATTTTTTTCAAATTCGGCGGGCCGGCTTAAAACATTTAACGGGCCGCATGTGGCCCCCGGGCCATGGTTTGTCCACGCCTGCTCTACAGCCTGATTGTGTTGTATTTGTTTGCTCGTACTTGTGCTAGCGAGTAACCGAAGTTTGCCAACATTCGCATCGCTAGTTTATCTTTGTAGATTACCATTGAATGTAATGAAAAGCGGCTTTTTCCCTCCCGCTATGTGTTGAGGATTTTAGGCAATAATCTGCAATATCAGTGCAAAGCTTGCTTACGTGCCGCCAGGGAGGATGTATAACAGTATACAACTCAGTTTCTTGTTTTCCGCCAAAATCCATCTTTATTAGAATAATCCCGTTGCTCACACGCGTCATTACTCTCCGTTGCATCAGTGAAGGCTTTAAAAGCCCACATTTGCACCTCGTCGGACAAAACGAACGACTGCTTTGATGAGAAAACCCGTCCGGACTCGGTTCACATTCAACAGCAAGTGTGGAGATTTATGGCGTTGGTCTTAAGGAGTTTTTTTTTTTGCATCCCTCCATTTGTTTTGCACATTACCGACACTGGCCTTAATGCGCCACCGGCGTCCCCTGGAGATGCGGCGTATGGTGCTGTTCTCCGGTTCACGCTTCATTTAGTTTCTCCACCACACTCCAGTCGTCCTCCTCTGGAGATCCAACCTGACACAAAGACCTCAGCGTCTCTCCTGAGGAGCTATTAATACACAGAGAGAGGACAGAGAGTCCAACATTCACCTGCACAACCAACATGTTTGTTTTCAGGCAAGTCAAGGCAATGGAGATGTTGCTTTGGAGGGGTTTAAAACCATGTTTGCCCCAAACTCGATTCTGGTGGATTATTTTAATGATTTTACGTATGGAAAATGAGCAAAGTGGCTCGACATGAATTTTACAGATACTGATTTTTATTTTTAAAGGGGACACTGCTGGTTTTCTTGGACAGATGTGTCTGAGTATGATTGATGTAAAAAGTAGACAACATATAGGCCTGTTGGAATTAAGATCCTTGTATTCTCATTATTCATCAGGAAAGTGAATATTGTTAACTGTTACCTATAAATAAAGTAAAAAAATTAATCAAAACACTTTTTACACACCCCAAAAAATTGCTTATATAAAAAAATACTGTATGATATTATAATTTAGTTTCCAGCGGTACTGACAAAGGGTCCATCAGTCCGCCACCGACGGATGCCCCATTTTGCTGATAAATGACGAGAAACGACGAGATAAAAAAATGATGGGCTAAGCGGCACTGAAGCAAGTGTTTTTTTTTGGGGGGTTTTTTGTCCGTCAGTTGAATCATCACTAATTGAGTACTGTACCAACAGACCTCTCAGACTGTCACTGGCGGACGCCCGTTTTGATGATGACTGACGGAAACACGTCGCAGGGCTGAATACAAGCAGAGCATCTTCCATTGTCTATACTGTGGAGTAGGTGGAGATATGCACCAAAGAGCCGGTCACTCCTTCACTTGGCCCTAATGCAACTGGACTGTAACGGTATTAAGGGAAAAATACATTCTCGTGTCAGTAAATTTGGTTGTCCACCAATAATTAATGGTCCTTCTGCTGAAAGGGAAGCCAATGAACCAAGGACAAGAAGTAGATGACGAGCATTTGTAGACAAAATGAATGAAATTTAATGAGTGGTTAAAATAATCAAATAAAATGACAGACTGACAATTACAGTTTGGTTCAGCTTGAAGTAATGACAGACGTGTGCTCAGGCCGCTGATGAATGACGAATCATTTGCAAGTGTACCTTCAGCCATCTATAGGACGAACATATGATTGTTCTATCTGTCACTATATGGCTCTGGCATATACAGATGAACAAAGATGCTTTATTTGTTGCACATAAATAATTTGATGACCAATTAAGGGGATAGTTTCCCGAGGTGATATCTGTATTCCCTGATTAGTATGAGTATATTAGACGAGAAATAGAGGCTCCGTCGGGAATTTGGGGGGGGAGGCATATCAGACGTGCTTAGGACACCTGGGAAATGCTTTATACATCTTTTAAATGCAACTTACTGAATTCTCATGAGGAGCGTTGTCCTTGGCTCTCATTTGATATCATTTCCAATGTGCATTCTAGACCACAGCACAGATAATACGAGCAGATGCAGACTCAAACATCCTAGCCCTTTCTCCAGCTTCCGTAACATAAGGACAATGGCGCACCGGGGCGATAAATCTTTATTGAAGCAATTACGGAAAAAATGTTATATATGCCGCCTAATTGTGCTGCTGCATCTCTTTGCTGGAGGGAGGGGGGGGGGGGGGTTGACTTAAAATGTATGCCAATTAATTTTTAGCTGCAACAAATGCACTTTGCCCCTCCCCAACACACCCCGGCCAACACCACCCAGGATTTAAACTGGACTAATCTAGTTGCAACACAATTTCCATTTTCAAATCAATTCCAAATGCATGCTCTGGGACACGGGTGGCCAAAGTAGGGCCTGTGGACCATTAATGGTACGCTACATCCTTTAATGCAGCCCACCGAGCTTTTACATTACATCAGTGATGTAACGAATAATCGACAACTAAGTGATTATCAAACTAATTAATACATATTTTGATAATCGATTACTTGTGTAGATGCATTGTTTAATTAAAAAAAATGTCCAAGTTTTAGTGAGTTTGGCCTCTCAAGTTAAGATTCTCAGAATTCTGAAATCCTCTATAGAATTATTATTCTTTCTTTATGTGTGTTTTTTTTTTTAAATAAGACATTTTCAAATATCTGCCTTTACCTTCGGAAACATTGATCAGCATTTTTTTCCCTATTTTCGGACATTACGGACCAAACATAATTATTTATAATAATTAATTAGTTGTTTGTGCATTGTCTGCAATGTTAATCAATTTTAAATAATGCCCTCATTTTGAATAAAGGAATGGATTTTATTTTTCAAACTGATGAATCAATAAAATAATCAACAGTTTAATCGATCATATTTACATAATTCTTAGTTGCAGCCCTACTTTACATTATCAAGAGTCCTGTTGTATTTGTCTTATCAAGTTACACTTGTTTTGTTTTATAGAAAATTCCAAAAACTTTAGTTTTTTTATTATTATTTTATTATTTTATTTTTGGAGTAATTATAAATAGGAAAACAATACATTAGTAAAATATAAAAGTTACTCTTAATATATATTCACTTGAATTTTTTTTAATGATTGAATGAATAAACATTTGCATGTTCCCCATGTGCTTGCGTGTGTGTTTTTTGTGTGTGCGTGTGTGTGTGTGTGTTTTTTTTTTTTTAACTGGGTAATCCGGCTACCTCCCACATCCCTCATACCAAAAGACTCTAAATCGACCTTCGGTGTGCATGAGTGTGAATGGTAGTTTGTCTATGTGCCCTGCGTTTGGCTGGTGCCCAGTCCAGGGTGTCTCCAAGTCCTGAGAGTGAAGTGAGTGTGTGCGAGTGTGTGTATGCTGACTTATTGACCCACAGACGGAAGGGGGACCGTTTAATGGTGGCTAGTAAATGTCAAGCACATATACAGGGCTGCACAGAGCTTATTAAAAAGCTGTCACCGCACTAATATGATGCACCTGACATGATTAGGATTTATTACATGCTGACAACACTGTTAAATGACATATATACAGATGGTTTTTTTGTTGTTACATCATACTCACATAACACCAGTCAACAAATGTTTTTCTGATTTTTTTTTTTTATCAGATATGCAAAAACGTTTCGAGGAATTTTTTGTGCTGATTCTGAATTTGAATCACATCAGCTTTTGACACTAAAAATAATAACATAACTATAAATTACAATGCATAGCAAAATCTTTTCTCGGTCAAACTTCAAAACAAAAAATTAAATATCTCACAAAGTTGATACGCTGGAAAAAAACTAAAGACATGTTTAAATCACTGATTAAAATTTTTATTTTAATTTTCAATTAAATGAAAATGTGGAATGTTTCTTCTTTGCACAGTGTACAAAAGTGAACCCCATCACGGCTGATCAGGAGGCATTCACTTGTCCCCACGGATCTTGTTTCTGGATCCGGAGCCATCTCGAGGCTTCCTCAGGTGCTCTGATAATGTTGTTGATGGCTCTGGCCTTTGCTTCTCCAGTGATTCCCAGTGGCGAACCCACACATTTTCTATAGCCTCCTTCAATGGACATAGACTTGCCTTCCAGCTCTTCTCCTGGAAACTGATTACCAGATGTTAATATTTGGTCCTCTTCTTTTCATGAGTTTCCCTCAATATTAGCATAAAATAAAATAGTCTGATTCAATGCAGTCTTGTTAACACATTGCGTGAGTCTGAACAAGATATTCCAAAAAGTATAATCTCGTCAACTTTTTGCTGCAGATGGAAAGGGGGGAAAAAAGTCATTTAGCATATTGAGTGTGTTTGAAGTGAAGCATCCGTGTCAGCTCTTTTCACGTGTGCGTCGATGGAATCCAATCTGCTCTACAAACTGCTCTTTATTTGAAGAAGAAATGATGAGATAGGGTTATAAAAAAAAAAAAAAAAAAAAGCAATATTGTCTGCTCTTTCCCGACTGGACAAGGTCAATTAGAGAAGTGCGCAGTTGGCAATCAAAGCTGACACCAAAAGATTGACTGTGGTGATTATAAGCATGCAGATGCTTTAAATGTTATTAATAATGATTTATGGAATTAATTAAGGCGCTAAGATGGAATTTGCAGGTTCTAAACGCATGATATCATTCCCGGCGCAATGTGCCCCACCGTCATCACCATGATGATGATTGCAGAGAGCGAAGATGAATTAAGACATAATGTAGATGTCACGTTTGAAATGATGGCGAGCGTGTTGGTTGTGGTGTCATGCACACCATCACACGTCAGACTTTGTTATGCCGGCCTCTCACACCCCCTTTTTCCGCAGCAAATGCTCAAAACGATTATCAAACATATCCTACTTTAGGTGATCCTTGGAATTTGTCCAAAATGGTCATCTGAAATTATAATGGACAACTTCCTGTTCAAATTTGGCCATCGGCCCCGTCAACATTTTGGTGCCTCCTGTTGCAATCGACAAGACGTCCAGATTTCCTGTTGATTGGTGGAACTAATGTAGGTGCGTGGTTGTTATGCCGCTAGATTTGAGTGTGATTGTTTTGACGATATGAGTGTATTATGCTACACATACTGTCGCTTTAAAATGCCTCACCTAACCTAAGTAAGCATCGTTGTATTCGGTGCATTTATTTTTTTATTTTTTAATGTTTTCAAATCGGCAATCTTCCACCATGAAAGTGCCATCAAGTTGTGTTGAGTTTGATTATTGTACCCGCATAGCTCTGAGAGTGATTGTTTAGTGCGTGAGGCAATTGTTTTAAAAACACACTTTTTTTTTTCATACAACACACAAGTTGGAGTCATTATTTTGATTACATGACTGTTATGCTGCGAATACTTTGCATTTCTAAGAGTGATTATTTCACCAACCGAGTGTGATTGTTGTCACACATAGCTCTGAGAATGACTGTTTTCACTCCACCTGCATTTTGTTATGCTACACATAGTTCTGATAGGGGTTGTTTTGACTCCACGTGTGTGTTATGCTTATGCCACACATGGCTTTGAAGGTAATTATTTTGACAACACGCACTTTTTTTTATACCACACAAATTTGAGAGTAATTGTTTTGACTGAACATCTGACTGTTGGGCCACAAATACTTCTCTAAGAGTGATTATGTCACACAGATTTGACAATAATTGTTTTGACCACACGAGCATATGATTGCAATGCCACACCTTGCTTTGAGTGTTTTTCCCCCTACGTTTGCGATTGTGCCACTCATCCATTTGAAAGGTATTGTTTCGATGACAAGTGTGCGATTTTTAGGTCTGAAAGTGTTTTGGCTGCACAGGTGTTAAATTATTGTGCTACACAACTCTGAGAATGATAGTTCTGATGATACAGGTATGTGAACGTTATGTCCGACATTCTTTAGCCCTGAGAGTGATTGTTTTGACTCCGAGTGTCTGATTGTGAAGCCACACAAATTTGAGAATGAGTTCTTTGACTACATGAGCTACACCTTGAATAGCTGGAATGTGACTTACATAACCTTAATATGCCTGTAAATGCAGTTTTCTTTTTCTATGGTGGTAGTTTGACCCTATTTCCATTATTTCAAATGAGGGCAAATAGTTCCAAAAGCAGTGACCGTCGTGTGTAATTGGTAGTATAAGGCCAATTCAAACACACACATCCGAGCACTCAACCATATTAGAGCTTCATAGGGTAAATCCGCCTCCAGTTGACAACGTGAGCATGTGAACCTGTTGGCCTTAAGGGCTTCTTTTCCAGACTTTAATGCCGTAATTGTCTCCTAGTGGCACAAAAACAGCTGATCTCTGAGGCCGCAGCAATCTGTCGGGGGCAGTAATTGTGGTCAGACGTTATTTCAAGAAAGTCCAGCTGCTCGTTTACACACGCCTTGTTTTTGCAGTCCGCCAAAAAGCACTCGAGAAGACTGCATGAAATCACAAATCATCACCACAAACGAGAAATATGTCAAAGTCATAAGGTGCAAGGTGCATTTTTGAAATGTAAATGAGAATCTTTGAGGTTTAAAGTCTTGCAGAAAGTAAAGTTTCCTTTTCTTCCATCTTTCTTTTGAAGGAATATATCGCAAGTTCATTTTCTGCCTCCCTGCTGGATGCATTAAAACGACTTGTACTTTTTTGTCATGATGTAGCAGCAAGTAGACCTCTTTATAACCCCGAAAATATTTACTTGCACCAACTTCGTTTGTTACTCTAATCAGAGCATTGTTTGTATGTGATTGTTATGCCACATATCGCTTTGATTGATTGTCATGCCAAAATAATATTAATATTGCACATATAGCCTTAATATCATTCATATGTAATATGCCTCACATAACCTTTCTCGTGAGAATTTGTAATGGGATTTATATTATTGACTCGTATATGCCAGCTTCATTAATTATGTTCATTGCATTGATTATTTTTTTTAATATTAGGTATGTTCCAACCCCGAGTCTCACGAGGCCACATACACAAGTGTGTTATCAATGGCTACATATATCGCTTTCAGAATGACTTGAGTGCTCGTTATGACATAAATGGCCTTGAGAGTGATTGTTTTAACTACATAAGTGTGATTGTTAATGCACACTTACCATAGCTTTGAAAGTGGTTATATTTGTTACACTAGTGTGTGATTGTTATGCCACACATAGTTAGGGTACGTATTTCTTGACTGACTCACATAACTTTGATCTGCTTGAAATAATCCAAATATGCGATAAGTAAATTTGATACGCCTCACAGAGGTTCCACAGGCCATACCTCGCTAATAAAACACTTATTTTTCAATTAAAGAATTTTTTTCTGCAACCATGCATGGATTCCTTGTTAGCGCAAACTGCAAACTTTATATGCAAAGCAACATTTTAGTCTGAGGAACCGTATCAGAGAGTCAACGTGTAGGTCTAAAATGTTCCATTTGAACACAGTCTGGCACGTCGCCCGTGACTTTGGCAAGTATACGAGTGTGCGTTGTTGTCTTCCCACTAAGCGCTCTCTCATGACAAAACTGCGTTTCCACTCATCTTCATCGCCACGGCAACAGCAATGTGAAGGCCAAGAGGGGTCCTCGCCTTTAAAAGCCATCCAAAACTTCTGTTGAAATTTTACGATGATTTTTACTTGGAAATGGAATACTTACTTCAAGTAGAGTTCCACTCCCCTTCAAAAGTATTGGCACTGTGACGCTAATTCCTTTATTTTTACAATTGCTAATGCCAGGGCCATAGCTAAGACATGGGCAAAACGAGAACCATAGCCGATACCAGAACCAGCACTAATAAAGTAACAGGGCCACTGTTAATATTAATCACTACCTTGACATAGCATCATTTGCATGCACTCAAGACCTTCAAAGGTCTTGAGTGTTGACCTTCATTTACAATTTAAATGAAATTGTATAATTGTATTTCCAACATCTTCACTTTATTGTGTGTGTCTGTGTCTTGGCTGCCCATCTTCTAATCATGTGTATGTAGACTTTTATGACCAATCATATTTCAGGTTCTTCCATGTATTTTTTTAAGTTCATATGCTTTTTCTCATGTGAGCAGATAAATATTGATCATAAACAGCTAGATTGTCGTGTAGAGGTTTAAAGGTAAAGGTATTGGAAGATAAAGGTATATTTCCATGGTATAGTAATGATGTTATTCATCCTCAAATACGCAAATTGCTGCTTTCTCGCTCTGCAATGCCATGCACACCTATATTGCGATTTTTGTATATTATTTCCCAATGTGATGGCGATATTAAGAAGTGCATTAGGTCACTTCTTCTCGTACTGCAAACTGCATTCTGGTGCCTGCAATTTATTCTCTTTCTGTATATTACATACATGCATCTGCCTCATGCAATTTCTTCTTCCAGAACTAGAAAGACAAAACTCTTCGAGTGGGCACCATGGCAATACAATTCCGTCACGTAAAATGACCTAATATCAATATTCTATGTGCAATGCATTTTAGGCGTCTGCACTATGCAATTTCTTGTATATATTTCTTTTTATATGAAATGTCCAGTGTCGATACAAATATCTGTACTTTTTTCCCCTTGCACACACAAAAAACGCTCATCACTATTTCATTTTTATTTGTGTTCATTCTGGTTTATCGTTGTTTTAAATCACTAATCAGGATCAATTGAGTGATTTTGATTGTGTCTGGATGATAAGTATAAACATTCCGAAAATCTATCGGATTGTATGCGGTGCATTGCACCTGCATGTGGCACAAATAAAAAAATCAACGACAGCTCGGCACACACAAACGAGTGCAGATGCATAACTTTGTCGCGAAGCTGACCGTCTCCGACAACAAGGAGGTTCGTAGTCAGAACTTTTCTGGCTACGACCCTCCTGATTGCCAGCCAACCATCGCGCGTCCTTGATTGTACTTGGAGAAGTTATTCGCAAACAATTGGGTGCCATCAATCGCAAGGACTTAATTACACTTCAGCCAAATGTTATGAGTTTCCTTTATTGCCTTATGTAATACCGTGTAATGCCCCAGCGCAAGCTAATAATACATGGACTCTGTTTGCTATGGCTGGCAACTTAACGAGACATGAGATAGTTTGCTGGCAACGTTGTTGTTTTGGTGGGCGAGTAATTGAAATTTTGACTTTCGCCAAAACCTGAATTTTTAGATGTGTGTTATTGTTATTTGAAGTTATATTATTGCTATATGCAATATTTTTAAGTAACACTGATTAGTGGCCCTCACACATCCACCATTGACGTGAGACTTTTTACACCATTCCAACATGTACGATACTTCAGGTAACTACCAGAAATCAAAATTTTCAATCGGTGCTCAGTAGTACACATGGCACTTGAATGTATTTGCCTTGTTGCAGGCCGACACATTGTGATCATTTTGATGCGCGTATATCCAACTGAAACAGTTAAAACGTCAACATAACAGGTTGGAACCTGGATCCATGTAGCGCTACGCCTCCTACCGGACTTATGTTGCAGCGGGACAGATACGGATCAAAAGAAGTAGCGGAGGTGAGCGAGTGGCACATCCTACATGCTTCAGGAGACTAATTATACAAGAGGGACGATCACTGGAGAGAGTGTGTGGAGACGGCAGGCGACACGGATCCGTCCGTCCAAGAGGAGGGCAGACAGCTTCTCATGCATGCCTTATTACCCAGAAGAGCCAGGTCGCTGGCAGATAAGTCACCTACTCCTTCCACAGCTTGTAATGATACATTTCACTTCTGGCCATTTCCCACTTTGACGAGGGGAAAAGAAATCCGGCGCAATGTGGGACACCATCTCTGACCCCCATCAAAGACTTCTCTCTTCTGTGGCAGCCCCTCATTTTCTCCACGTCCGTCTCTAATGGGATTTAGGTTTTATATTAAGTCCGCCTCCTCCCTTGTCCCGGCACCGCGGGGGGGAGAGACTGATTTGAATTTACAAAGTGGCTAAATCCACAGAGAAGCCTTCAAATGGGATTGCTAGCACCTTTTGGCTGTTAAGCAGGTAAGCCCGTCCTGTCGAGTGACAGAGAAGGTGAGGGGTGCGTCCATGTAGGGCATCGCTTACACTCCCGCCGCCTACTCACTTAGGCTGATTTCCTCTTTGAGCGCCTCAATGTCATTTTTTTCCTTTGCACCTCATTTTCTGCAATAATGAAGGGGGTGTAGTGTATGTGCGTGTGTGTGTGTGCGTGTTCGTGTGAAAGGGGGGCGGGGGGGGGGTGCATGATAGAGTTTCCGTTAAGTAAATGATTCAAGGTCGCACACGGTGTGCAGTGTCAATTTCACGACGCATTAAACCGCTCGCGGCTTTACGGCCTGTCACACCAGCCAACGCTGCTCTCTCCCCTCGCGTGATGTCACCAAATGAGATACGGAAAAATCATGCCACAAAATCCAAAAAGGCAACACGAGGGGCTTGTTATTTGTAGCTTTGAGGCAGGATGAATTAGTTGTTTAATTTAAGAGAGAATCACGAGCGAAATAAATTGTTGATTAATTGTCACGTGAACCCCCCACTGTGATGTCAACACAAGATGCCAGAAAATAATATTACAGGTGATTCTTGTCATTTGTGTTGAAGTTTAATTCATCATCGAACACTAGCGAAATCGGAATTCACCGTGTTTGTAAGCAGGACGGAGTGACTTCACTTTGCTTGGAATTGGGAAATTTCTGTTGTTAGCTTCTTTCGTTGTTTTTTGTTTGGTGGGGGTGCACACTGGTGAAAAGTAAGGACGGACATGCTCTAAAAGGATAAGGACGGAGGATAATTATTTTTATGAATAAGGACGTTGGGACGATGACGGAGGAGTCGAACCTGCGCCCTTTCAGTTGCTAGGTGACCAAAATGACGCTGGCATCACAGTGGGTTGTTTGGATGTTTTTTCTGAGCAAATACGTTCTCATCTCCAGGTGATGTTAACAAGATGTTCTCTGCTCTCAATGTCTTCAAGCTTGGAAAAGAAAATGTTTTTGTGACGGATTACCAGGTAACTATAAATAGAACAACACTTTCACACAATAAAGTGGAAAAAAATAACCCGAGATAATGTTAATACTGTGATCATTCCGAATATACGCTACTAAAAAATTAAAAATACTTTCTCAAGCACAACCTTGTAAGTGACAACACGTCCTCATTATTTCCCCTTTGGTGAAAGGACGACGTCACATCTCCCCTTGCACTTGTCCTACGTCAAAGTCGGCGTAGGACGACGCCTCGTAAATAACTCACTGCTACTTTAGTGTCATAACTGGCATCAACACTAACGCAAGAGTCATGTTTACAAATGAGTCAGTGTATACTTCACAATCAAAATTAATTTTCTTGGCAACGGATGTTTAAAAAACACAAGCAATTTGTCTGCAGTAGTTTGAGGTCAGAGTGGTACTGAGATTAATTAGTTTGATTTATTCTGTGAAGGTCGTAATGCAATTTAGTCATACTGTACATTCAATCAGAAGCGTTGCCAAAATATTTCAATAGGGTGGTCGGGGTGACAACATCTCAGCGCGAGGTGGCCAGGGGTGGTCGTGCCTACGTGTATTATTCCTTAGCATACCATGAACATTCAAGGTTTCACAAAATAAAATGCACACGCATCCAGAGCAATCACTCATAATCAAGCAGGAACTCGCCAAAATAAAAAGGCACCTTTTGCTGAACTTAATTTTGTAGATAATGTCATTCTCTTTGGTGTTGCTTTGCTTTAATATAAAACTTGTGGTAGAGTATCAAAAAAAACCATATATATATATATATATATATATTCATTGAAATTCATTGCATTGCTTATTTTTTAATTATTTTAATAGAGAACATAACACTGACTTTTTAAATATAAAAACATAATTTAAACATAATAAATGAGCATATAAAAGAATGAGGAGGCGTGGCTTGGTGAGTGACATCAGGAGTTGCTGTCACACAGTTAGTTCATTGGAGTGTGTGGGCCATGCTCGTGAGTGTTTTCAGTTTTTATTTGTGTGATTGGCTGTTTTTCAATAAATATATAAAAGTGCATCTGAATATTTTTTTTCCGTTCACTCAAGAGTCAGCATGTCTGGAGCTCGTTCCAAAGTCCAATTTTGGGTGGCAAAGTATTAACCAAGCGACTACTCTTAACTTGAAAATGCGTACATTGGGCCAGTCAAAGTAGCAAAACGTACATTTAGGACATATATAAAAATGTAAAAGTATAGCAAGTCATTCAAAATATTAAGTGTGCAGTAGGACTGCTGAAATTGAATTGTAATGATCCAGCATGACAAAGCTCCGAATAATTCTGTAATAATGACACCATAGAGATGTGCAAATTGGCAAATGTGGCACTACGGAAAGTCAAGTCAACTGTTTAAGAAGTTCATTAAAGAAAGAAGGAAGAATGCTGCTGATGAGTGGAGTGATGGAGGGCAAAATGCACAAACAAGTCGATGTATGGAAAAACTAATGCAAGATGAAACGGCTGGAAGCACATAAAGGAATCAATGAATTATTACAACGAGAAATATTTTACTTTCTTCATTACCACGCAAAAAGAGCAATTACCTCATTAAATTCCAAAAATTACATTTCCTTCCGCAGTTAAACCCCTGTGGGTCTCTTGCCAGTGTGGATGATGGGGAAATTATTCATATATATATATATATATATATATATATATATATATATATATATATATTCTGAAAAATGTTTCACATGTGACACATTTATGTAGAGACATTTCTGTCTTGAAGATTTAGCGGAATATTCTAAATGAAATCCACATTTTACTTTTCCCTTTTGACTTTATGGCTGACACTAACCATTTTTATGAATGCCATGCATACTGAAGCAGCTCGGCAGGTTATGATGAAAATATGATTTATAATACACAGGAGCCAATTCTTACAGTTTTTCATAGAAAGTGCCAACACTGTGGTTGGGTGCCAAAAGGGTTAACTGCTGCCGGCTTGTACTTGCACTGAAAAGTGAAAACTCAGCATTGAGAAACAACGGGAATATTTGCTTCCCGGATCAGGATTAACTTCTAGACTCAGAATGTCAGAACCTCTTAAACTTTCATATTCAAGCAGCAGAGACAAACTTTCCTAAAGCCTAAAAACTTTCTAACGACACCACAGTGTGCATGATAATCACTCACCCACCCCCCCTTTGCAAAGGTTGGCGTGCAATGACAAAAACGCAAGCCCTTGGAAATTTAGCGTCATTCATCTGCCAAGTGCAGTGATTTCAACCGGTGGGTCAGGATGCAAAAATGGGCCGTGGACGGGTTGTAAAAAATGACATTGAGTCCGTTATGAACAGCAAACTATGAACTATTTGCACTGTGGCGTAAGATTACGTTGTCACGTAGTTCATGCGATTATGATTGAACAACCATGCATGTCTTTGGAATGTCCGGAGTACCCGGAGAAAACCCACGCAGGCATGGGAAGAACAAACTCCACAGGCCTCCGTGCCACTTAGAGTATAATCTACTCAACAAAATTTACTCTGTAACAAATTGCATATCGTCAAGAGAAACTGATTTCAGGGGCTACATTTTTATCGATCTAGTTTAAATGACCCAAAAATGGTTACGTCAAGGCAGCAAAATATTTTATTTCTTGCGTCTGATCCCATGAGTTATTGAGAATTTTTTTGGGACTACTTATGTTCGACGCCCCCCCCCCCAAAAAAAAAAATATATATATATATATATATTTCAAGTGAGCAATATTGTCACCATTAACTCCAGTTTTACGACGATACAAATTTGAGTGGACATCCACATTTGGACAAATTCCAGGGCTCGTACGTTGACAAGCTCCTACAAGAGAATTCAACAAATGAGCTTGAATCAAAACCAGGTCTGGACCGAGAGAGGGACAACACTAAATTGCTTTCTTTTTATTTCTTACTGATGCCATCTAATGTAGGTGACGTCACCATTGGATGATCACTTTGAGGATTTGCCTTGAAAAAGGACAATGATAGGGATTTATTTAGCAATGTTGAGCCGTTGGATTGCCTTGTTATGACAAGCAGACGTTGACAGGCTGTCTGAAAGACAAGACAAGAGGCCTTTGAGGACATTTGGAGTGTGGCTAATTAATTGTAATAAGCTTTGGCCGCCGCATGCGCTGGCAAGGAGGTGCGAGGCTCGGAGCTCGGGCTTCCCCCCCCTGCGCTAAAGCTGCGACGACAGCGTGCGATCCAGCGGGCTGACGCGCTCTGGCACTGGACGCCGGGCACATCTGCTCTGATTAATCACCTGCTTCGCCTCGCGCATACATTTCATTATCGACTTTAAGTGGGCGAAAACAACGAGGCTTTGAGGCGGACGAGCTGTGACGAGGGGGAAGATGAAAGGTGGCAGAAATGAGAGTCATTTATCAGGTGTGTGTAAAAAGAAAAATAGATTGCCGATGTCGATCCTCGTTTTCTTGGGAAACAATGTTTGACCTCTGTTGGCAAAAATATGTAATAGCTCACAATTGATGCCAACAATGTCACAACACATCATTGTCTGTGATGCGATAAATGTATTAGTTGATCTTGATGCTTTGTTTACACTATGTCCCCAAACGCCGCTTTCGGGTCACTTTGGACAAAATGGGACGGGAGAGAACATGGACGGATTTTTAGTCACGGTGTGGATGAGGAATCTAGTCGGCATCAAACATTTTGGTACATAAGCGGAACAAATCTTAGAGGCCATCCATAGTGGGATGGGAAGCATTTTGTATTTCCCTGGCAAAACACTGTCTTTCAAGTTTTGTTTTGTTGTCTGCTGTTTGGTGAACGGAAAGCTAGCCTGCAGTGCCTTGGAAAAGTATTCTTACCACTTGAGGTTTTTACATTTTGCCACCTTACAACCACAACCTTCAATATTTTTTTTTCTTAATTTTATCTTCCAAAGGCCAAATTTGTGACGTGCATAACTTAAGTTGTCCTGTGAACAGATTCTCTGACCGGAGCTGTGAATTTTTGCTGCTCCTCCAGAGTGCCCATGGGCCTCTTCGCTACTTCTAGTCTAAATGACCCACGAAGGGTCACGTCAAAGCAAAAGGGTTTACTTCCTGTGTCTTAGCTGTTTAGGTGGACAGTCAGGTCTTTGTAGGTTTGGAGTTGTGCCAAAAAAAAAATTCCACTTTTGCATGATGGATTGAACAGTGCTCAACCTGAGATGTTCAACATTAGAGATATTTTTCTAAAATCTAACCTTGCTTTTCTCCACAACTTTATCCCTGACCTTGACCTGTTTTGTGAGCTCCTTGGTCTTCATGTCGTCGTCGTTCACTAGTGTTCTGTAATAAATGTATGATGCTGTCACAGAACGGGTGTATTTAGACTGACTAAATGACAAATGGACTCTTCTCTAATGTGGTGATTTTTTAAGGGATTCGACTGGATTGTATTTATGAGTATAAGGAGTACAGGTGGGCCGAATACAAATTCACACAACAGTTGAGATTTTTATTTGAGTAAGATTAAAGAAAACGTTAAAAAAAAAAAATTCTTTTCACAATTATGTGCTCTCAACGTTCAAGTTTGTGATTGTAAGGAAAGTGTGAGCGGAATGAATACTTTTTCAAGATACTGCATGGTAAACGTTTCATCACGTTCAATCATGGTGCATCCGGTGTAGAACGGTTTACGGGCCGGGCGCGATGTGCCGTGCTGTGCCGGACCGGTGCCTGACACGGCAAATGCAGTTGGTGATGGTCCGTCGCATGCACTGTAGCAAAGTTCACCTGAGACTTTTCTAAAGCTAAGCCATGTGTTCAATTAAGCCTGAAATGCCCGGCGTGTGTGGCATGCCTGTTTAAAATGCTTGTTGTTGAATCTCTGTGTGTGTTTGTGCCTTAGAGTAAGCGAGAGAGGGCACATGTGCTCACATTTTCTGTCAAATGTGAGCACATGTGCAGTGTGTATGTGAAGAAACAGTGGGGAAAAAAAAAAACAAAATTATCAAATATTTTATAAAGCAAAATAGCAGCCTTCCACATTTTTTTTTCCATGAACGTGTTTTTGCAATTTATTTGTGGGTAGGTCATGATCAACATGTTTGCCAAAAGTCGTGCATTTCCTGTTAAGCTGGCTTCGAGAGCTTAATTCTACCCCCGAAAGAAAATATGAAGTAAAATATTCCGAAGCAGCTACCGAGACGAATTTTGTGGGTAGAACCATGTGTAGTGCTGTTACTGCGTTTGTCGTGGTAGATTACGACTTCTAGATTGTCCAGCTGTTTGTGGACAAAATACTCCGTTTTTTCCTTTTCTGTAATTGCTGTGGTGCAATTGAGTTCACCCAGTTTGTGTATTCCGACAAGGAGGACTGGACTGCAACTTTAGAATCTCATTCCTAACCACCGACTGGTTTGCATCCACGTGCTTATGTTGTCCTGCTGTAAGGCCGAAGTTCAGTACTGTGCTGTTTATATTGCATTAAAGAAAACTGGGTAATCAAAACATTTGCAACATCTGGCCTGAAGACACAAAAATTAATCTGTAATGGCCGCTTCAAAACAAAATATTAGACTTTCTGTGTCTTTTTTGTGAGTCTGCCCAGAACAAACATGTTCTGAAATTTAATTCTTCTAAGTAAGCTATATGGTTCCATATCCATGTTTCCTTATATTGCTAATAGCGAGTCATCAAACTTCTCAGCCATCTTGTTTGCTATCAAGGATTACCACTTTGTATATTTTACGCACTGGGGCAGCAAGCGAGGGGGGCCGCATATGTAATCAAGGGAAGGAGACAATCTTTTAGGCTTGAGGATGAATTCATATTCAACAATATTAGCATTGATGCCAAGTAAAAAGTGGAGTTAAAACAGAAAACAAAAGGACTTGTAAATGTTGATACTTCCCAGCAGTCTTGAGTGCTTCAATGAACTCAGCTGGGTGGTTTGGTGCGATATGAGGCTTTATTCTGGACCCAGGCCAAATAAAATTCACCAATATTCTACTTTGTAGCTTTTACCATGGCGCACATCTTTGCTTGTCAAGAACAAAGCTCACTTAGACTTGGAAAATATTAGAAGGACTCAAAGGATAAGCTCCTCAGTATAATATTATATATACTGTACTCAGCATGGAGCTACAGTGCCTCCATCTGGTAAAATTGGACGACTGCACATGCTTCCATCCATAAAGACTATGCTTGTCGTGCGTCTCTGATTCAGTAGTAATAATAATAATAATAAGAGCTTTATGCATATAGCACCTTTCAAAGGAGCCAAGGACGCTAAACAATTGACAGTTAAACCAACTCTTTGGGCAATAGCCTTGGCCACCAGCTGCCAGGTGACTTGACAGCCAACAGCCGTGTGTGATGGACGAGTCAAGCAAGAGTTTAATTTTCAAGATGATACGGAGAATGGTCCGGCTGATAATATATTATCTTTATCTGTCAGATGAAACAATATGCTCCCAATCTGACACAATAATAATAAAATTTGAAAAAAATATACATCTGTAAATAAAAAAAATTTATAAAAAGTCCTTTATTTGTATAGCATCTTTCAAAATAAAGCTACCTGGTGCTTCACCATAAGGGGCAATATAAGTTTTAAAAGTTTTTTTTAATCCAAAAATAGTGAAATACAAGAAAAATGATACAAGTGATTGTCACACCCTCCAAAAAAGTTTATAATTGCCTGTAGATGCCATACGGTGGTGTCATATCACTACTTTTTGATGAAACACGCTTGTTTGATAGTTTTGTTTCATTAGATCAGGGGTGTCAAAGTCATTTATGTAGTTATGGAATGTAGAATCCAAATAAATGTCTGATCGCCTCATATTACACAAAATTAGGAATAATTAATTTTGAAATTATTACTTTTTTTTTTAAATGGGCGATTGGTATCAACAACAAAAAAAAAAACTTGCAAATTTGCCACATTTCTAAAAATGAAGACAATTTGCAAATTTTACATTTTAACAAGAAACATGAATTTGATGCATTTTCTTTTATGAGCCACATAAAATGTTTGACCTAAATACAGCAACTTCTACTTTCAGGAACAGTGCACATAAAAGGCTGGATTTCGTTAACCAAAGAAAAAAAAAGAAGCTTCATGAAGAGTTAAAAGTCAAAAAATAAAAATGAGTTTTAAGAGGGAAGCGAGGGGGCTTGCATAACATTTAGCCAGAGATCATTCCAAAGAGAGGGGCCAGCAAAAGAAAAGGCTCAATCCCCTGAGGTGCGTATGGGTGGAGGAGGTTAGAGAGGTAAGGTGGTAACGATTTGAAACCAAATAGAATCTTAAAAAGAACTCCAAATTGTGCAGGGAGCCAGTGAAGGGATGCCAAAATAGGAATTTTGTGTTCCCTCTTACAAGAACTGCAGCATTTTGGACCAACTGGAGACGCTGGATGGAGGATTGGCTGACTCCAAAATAAACTTCATTACAGTATTCCATCCGGGATATGAGAAAAGCATGAACTAGTGCTTCAAAGTGTAATTGGGGAAGGAGATACTTTACCTTAGCCAGCTGCCTCAGATGGAAAAAGCTGAATTAATTTCACGCAGGCGCAAAACATAAACACAAAATCAAAGAAAAAACAACAGACACACACATGCAGAGTGTGTAGATCAGTGAAATAAAAACAAAATGCAACACGTCATTGAGGTCTGTGGGCTTGACAGGCATACAACACTGTTTTATTTTTTTGATTTATTTGGCAGCACCTGCGTATGATGTCCATTCTCTACGCTCTTTGGCTGACTCAAACCGACTGGGTGGGCCTGAAATTCTGACGAATGCCCACCTCTGATAATTCTATTAGCAAAACAACCCAGAAGGTTGAGTGAAATTGACCCAAATAGTGGGTTAGTCCCCTTTTCAATTCAACTGGGTTATTTTTGACCCAACTACCCTTCAATTTTGCTAGTTTTTATGTTTTCTTGGTTAGTGTTCTCTATAGTTCCCTTTATTTTCTGAGTTTGTTATTCTTTTGATAAGTTAGTTCGGTAATTGGGTTTGTTAGTTTTGCAAATTTGCTAGTTTTGTTCATTTATTTAATTTTCTTTGATTTGTTTATTTGTTGGTTGGTAAGTTTAATTTGTTTTGTTAGTTCAGTGGGTTTTTTTTTAATTTCAATGATTTGATTGTTTCATTCAATTTGGTAGATTTTATTACCCTCCTTAATAGATCTTGTCATTGTTGGCTTGTTACGAGAGTCATTAGTTTGATTTATTAATATTAGCTAATTTGTTAATTATACTTGTTTCTTTTATTTGTTTTGTTCATCCAAGAGGCATAGTTGATTTCTATAAACTTAACAAAAGCCATTCGATTTTGATGCAGAGAAGGAATTTAATTTGCTTTTCTCTTTACTTGACTGTCATGAGGCCAAGTGAGGCACTGACCCTGATCCTGACCCGAGATTCACTGAAAGTGGGTTAAACATCTTCCAAGCTACTGGTGAGTGAAGCGTTGCAGCAAATTGTAGCATAGCAACCAAACAGACAGTTGACATCTGACCTGCCTGCGAGCTGACTGTGGGCATCCATTTGTGTCTCTCCAGAACTGATCGGGCGGCCCGGGCCTGGCCGGGCATGGAGCTGAGAGAGTGCCAGCCAACATCATACCAAGGCAGCGCTCCAGCATCCCCGACTAGGTCAGTGCACATTGTCAAATGTGGGACATGGAGGAGAGCATCCTTTGCCCACGGGGGAAGGCCAAGAACTGACTCTGTCATGAAGAGGAGACATGTCGCCAATTAGCACTCACGTGAGAATTGTTTTACACTACATCTATTTCATTGCCTGTGGCCTTTTTATTTTAGCTGAAAAAAAATCAACATTGTAATAAAAGCACATGATTCATTATCAGGAAACTTGTAATCTATGAAATAACAGTGTTTTTTAAAGGGGACGTCAACCCCCAAAAATGATTTGCAATGAAATGTTCAATGCGCCATCACTAGTCTAAAGATGGCATTCTGACTAATATTCATTATTTAGTACCTTTAGGTAATCTCGTTGTATTTTTAAGGGGTTTGTTTTAAATTACACTGGTTAGTTACGTTTTTTTTTTCATTCATTGATTCCTTCATTGATTTAATTTTATTACTTACTATCGTCTCTACACATCATGATTGAATCTCAACAAATTTTGTATATTTGGCACACGGACAAATCACAACTGAGATCTTGAGGTTGCCTCTGGTATACTTGTTTAATCTCGTAGTTTGCCGTGGTTGTATCTGTAAGAGGAATGTGTGTGCATGACATTTCGTCCAAAGCAGGAATGTCAGCGCTGCCCTCGGGTCTTTTACTTTAGTATGCAAATGAGGCGCTTGGTCTGCTCCTTTAAATATTCATTAAGGCCTCACGCATTATCAATGCTGTTGTACATAAATGCTCACACACCTTGTTGGTCTTTGGGCGTACACTTCTGTTGTATGTTGTGGTGTTGTATGATCGCTGTTTTATAACTAGTAATTGCTGATTACCTCACTCACTGCCATTGACGGATAAATACGTCAAAGATCCATTTTTTTTCACTCGGCTGATAGTGAATGAGTTAAGAGCAGCTGGTGCATAAGGGTGGATCATATATCATATACTGTATATATGCAGTACATACAATATTTGTGTGTGCAGTATGTACTCACAGAATTTGTTTACAAAATATAAAACGGTAAATGCTTCATCGTAAACCATCGTATGTTTGTGATCTGTGCATCTGCCCTGTAAAATGTCTCATTTTTCTTCCAGGAATGGAACGTCCTCCATGTTTGTCCCCTCTTGTAGTTAAAAAATATCCACTTTTATTCAGGAGTCATCTCATATTCGGAATGCTCTTCCAAATGAGTGCTGACTGGACGGACAGATGAGCTGCCCAAAAGTTGCTCACTGGTGTCCAGCTTTCCTCCTCTCAGCACAAGAATAACCTCAACTTGACTCAATTGAAGATGGAGCAAGCGGGCTCCACCACCCCAACACCAGGTGAGGAGGAGACAAAATCTATGACAGAAATTACTTCATTCTGTGCTCATAATTAATGCTGTCAATGTTAAACACAAAGATACTGTCATTTCTCTTGAGCTGGCATTTGTGGCCAGACAGACTGCTTTAAAATCCTGCTGTAATAGACAAAAGCCGGATTTTTAAACTCAACATTTAGGCAACTAAAGATGTAAAGATAGGACTCACTGTGTCAAATACAATGGTGGCATTAAAGATTACAGAAGGGTAATTGGTTTACTTCAGGTGCAACAGTTTTGCCAAAACTGACAAGATTAAGGCGAAACATTGACTCCCTTTAAGCAGTGGCGGAGCTACTGCCCCACATTTAAGCCAAGATTTGGATACCATCTTCACATGGATCCTTAAATCGCTTGAGACTCTGCCACGATTTACTTACATTAACACATTTGAAGAAAAAAATATAATTTATCTAAATGTAAACTCTGAAAGAATCTGTCTTTTAATAAAAAAATAAATAAAACCTTTGATTCTTCCAATCAATGTCAATCAAAATCATTACTTTTACACCAAAGCAGTCAAACGTGGCTGACAAGTCATTGTTTATAACGCCATCCAGTCACGGCACAGAGTTGACTCTAAAATAGTTCACAAAAGTAAAGAAAAAAAAATTTAATCTAATAATAGAGTAAATTCAGATCGGCAAAATATTGCTTTTTACTTAGACTTGGTCCGACTCGTATTATTAGAACATTCAACTACGTTCTGGGTATGTTTGTATTTTATTTCACAAAACTCTGACTGTGGATGGTATGATAAAAAATGACTTCTCAGTAACAGGAGGTTACAAACATGCGCGTGCCTAGTTGTAATTTTGTTGCAATTTGTGACGGTTATCTTAGAGCCTCAGACTCGCTAGTCCTGAATTCCATCTATTTTTGAGTTTAGACTGGCTTGTAGCTCATGTAGTATTTGGGTTCCACTGCTCCAGGCACTGACTCTGGCTTTCAAAGCATTTTTCTTACTCGCCAGCAGCGTTTCCAGGGCATATCCTTTTCTGGGCATCACTACATCGCGCTCCCTCAGGCAGGAGGCCGGGCAGAAATCGTTGGTGCCGTCGCCCACATAAAAGATGCGGCTGTACTCATCTTGTTGGGCCAGGTATCCCTCCAGAACTTTCCTTTTGCACATGTTTACGGGGCAACGGCGGCAGTCGTGCACATGGTGGTGATGCACTTCCACACGGCCCAGTGAGTTGACTCCAGCTGGGTTGGTGAACACGCAGTCCACGGCCGAATGCAACCCAGCGGCGCAGAGGATCCAGTCGATGAAGAGCGCATTGGCGTCCGAGATGACCACGCAATCCACGTCATTCTTGTTACATGATATGAACGTCAGCAGCTCGCTCATTCCCGCCGTCAAGGGGATGCGCTCCATCTCGGCACGTACGCGCTCCACACTCACTTCCTGCTCACCTGCAAAAAGAAAGTATGATGGAATTTAGATTCAACAGACCCAGATTTAACGGATTTTCCATTTAATGGAAAGCAAACAGCATCCTGTCCACTCAAAACTCCCCTTAGTACAGTAGTTTTAAAAGTCTGGTAGTTCCGAAATTGGTGCTGTTTTTTTACTGGCGCTGTCAATCAACAAACCCGCTGTGGTACACGTATTTCTGGTTTGTGTCGATGTTGTCATAGATCTATAGTGTAGACTAGATCCTGCTAACAGCTGTACTACGTGGCGGTTTTGTTGGCTGGGGCAACATTCTCATCAAAGGCTATAAATGGATGCACATGGCTGCCACGTTGGCGGGGGGCAATGTTGCCAGCACGGGCAATAGAAAGTATTAGCATAGAACATTAGCTGAGCATCACCATAGGCATTTCAAACAAAATAAATGAAAAAAGGACACTGCTAAAATATCACTATACAGTATCCCACTCTGCGCCTCTGCACTGTGAGGCCATTGTGCTGCCCACGTATTGTATTAGAAGAAAAAAATACAATTTACTGTAATACATATCAAACATGTATGTATATTATTATTACGACTACTTTAAATCATTTTAGTCATCTACTAACACGCCAGTCTTCTCATGCATTATTTTGAATACAGCAAATACAGGAATTAAATTCTGCATTACCATAAAAATGCATTTGTACAAATTAAGGTTTTCTTTATAAATATGAGCCATGTAATCCCGCAGCTGAGACGATCCACATACACAAGTACAGGAAATATTGTGTTTACGTTGCATCAAAAACACTCATAACAGCCATGAACAGAGTATAACCTGTTACCGAAAAATTACTCAAATATTAACGTCATAATATTGTTGTGCTTGCCTATATAATCCATCACTCTGCCCATGAACTCAGTCCAGTGTCCTTGTCTGTATGAATTCTTCACGGTGTCAGGCAGTGTATGACCTGGAAGACACCTAAGACACAATATGTACTTAAGACACGTCTTCAATAAGCCATGATTAATGGAAATTGTCAATCTTTACCTGATCACCCACGTGTCACTGTTGTCATCAACCACCGTGTGGTCGAAATCAAACACCATCAATGTCTTCATCACGTGGAAATGTGTGGAACTTGACAAAGAAAAGCGAAATAAAACACGTGACGTTATAGTATTAGGCATGTCACCAACACGCCGAATGTAAAACAAGGCCACCAGTGATGCATTAAAATTAAATCAGTTTAGTATTCAAGGTCTAGATCGAAAATATACTCCATTAAATTAAAAAAGAGCTGTCTTTGCATGGACTTTGGCATCCCATTCATTAATTTGGTTTTTTTTATTGTTTTGTTTTTTAAATTTCGAAATCATAGCCTTTACTGAGTGTGGGAGGCTTTAGAGTTTTAAAGAACAGAGACGTTCTTTATATGACGATTAAAAAGGACTGACCTGGTTTGTTGTCGTTTTTCCTCAGTGGAATCCTTCTCGTCGTCTCAAGATACGCAACGACTCCTTACCGCCACCTGTCGTAAACTGCAAGATTGTCAGTGTTTATCTAGAAAATACACACAGGCGAATTATTTAACAATTTTTCGCGATTCATTGACGATTTATCATTTTTCATAAAGCGATTGATCTTGAATATGGTCCATTATCGAAAAACTCACGTTGGAAAGTGTCATATTCTTTTCTCCGTTAGATGGCCGTATAGTTAAATTTGGCATCCGACCAATTTAACAAGTGAAGAAGAAATCAGGTCAGCGTCTTACTTCCGTATAGCACAAAACACCCCCGCCCCCTACCTTCAAAGACTCAATCCCACAACCCAACCAACATTTATCCCCCTCGCTGAAGTCGTCTGTTCATTTGACAATGTTGCGAGGTTTAGGTTCTTGGTTAGGTTTGGACAACCCGGCTGACGCCAACACGTCGACCGACGTGGAAGAAGATGAGCAGAAGATGGAGGAAAAAGTGGTGGAAGCTCAAAACGAGGTAAACAAACAGCAAGCAGCAGCTGAAGTCCAGCCTGACGAAGGGGGGCAGGATGACGTGGAGACGAATCAAGAGCTCAATCAAGGACTTGGAGGTGAGTCGTGTCATTGATTAGATTAGAGATGACAACTACTAGCGAGAAACGACGTGATTAAATCAGCGGGGGACACTTTTTACCCGATAGCTCGAGCACTGTTTGGTTTTGGATGACGTCACTGTCGTTTACGGCCAATGGTTTCGAACAAAATAATAACTTTGATTATACTGCACTTTTACAAACATGTGTCGCAAAGTGTTTTGAATGAAAAATACATAGAACACAGTAAGACTGCAATGCTGTATGTCGTATAAAACAAGATAGCAACATTAATAAAATCCTGAAAATGCAATACGCCAACAGACCTGCAACTAGGAGGGCGAGTGAGAGATGATGAACATATGTAAATACATTTTAAAATACAATAAAAAATAACAATAGTAAATTTCACAAAAAGATGAGTAAATAGATGAATGGGGGAAGATGACAAAACATGAAAGCAAGTCTGTAAAAATGATTTTAAAAAAATATTCAAGGAAAAGAGGGTGGGAGTGACATCACATAAAAGTTGAATTTTAAGTAATTTAAAAGCTGTGACCTACTGTATTTTTATGTTTAAGATCCACAAGAAGGCCATTCCAAAGTTGAGGTGTTCTGATGAATAATGTTCAGTCACCTTTGATTTTAAACTTTGGACCAACCGGAAGGCCCTCCCAATGACCCGAGGCCAGGGTTAAAAGTTCACTACGATAGCTGGCAACAAGCTTCATACGTGCTTTAAAATTAAGAGTAAAATATGAAGTCACGCCTTTAATAGACTGGGAGCAAATTGAGTGATGCTTAAATTGGGGTTATGATCTCAATTCACAGTATAGCTATGCCTTGAGATACATACAAGATACAAGCTGTTATTAGGCCAATTCTTTTTAAAATGGTGAATGGTCTTTGACTTGCATAGTGATTTTGCACACATTAAGGCACTCAGAGTGCTTTATACTGAGTTCGCATTCACCTACTGATGGTGTACAATCAGGAGCTGGGGGTCCAGTTACTTGCTCATGGACATGTCAACATGGTCACAACGACTGATGATCGAACCCACACCCCCAGAGTTTTAATCAATTTATTTATTTAGCACTTTTAGTCAATTCAGTTCTACTCACTTGACAATACTGTACCATTACTTTGGAAAATGGCTAGCTATTCTTCCAAAAATGAAGCTTCAAGCTGTTTGCCACCCCGAGTTGAAATTGACTGTCAATGTAAACAGGAAACAAAGGCAATTAATACTTTTTGTATGTAAAATAACCGCGGGTCACGGGAATCCCATGGAATGGGAGTCAACATTCCATTTCATTGCGGGATTTGGACGGTACAGGATAAAAAGTTAACGGGAGCAGAAGAGTGCATGACGAAGAGAGTGCGCCTAAACCTTTTTGTAATCTCGCTCACCTCCAAAATTGGAACAATACATTAGTAGTCATTCTTAAATTTGATTATTTTCAAATTTTAGAAGTCATATTTTGTAATATAACATTATCATTGTTTAATATTGCTCCAAAAGTAAGTCTCTCCCCTCATCTTTTATATATTTGTAGAAATAATGTAAATACATGATTGTATATGATTGTGCAAGTGCATCTACTGAAGTGTCCTACGTGTTTATAAACCACTGCCTCGGCTCTTCCCTGCCCAGACTTCATCTTCAGTTTTGCATCGAGCGCAACCAAGAAAATCTCTGAGTCGGTGGTCGGGACAGCACAAAGCATAAAGAAGAGTGTCGAGGAGGGCAAGATTGACGGCATCATCGACAAGGTATGCTTCCATTCAAGTATCCGTGACTATCGCTGTTTGTCTTTCTTGCTTTGTGTGCAGACCTTCCTAGGAGACTTCCAGAAGGAGCAAGAGAAGTTTGTACAGGAAAAGAAGTCAAAACGATCAGGTAGGATAGATTAGAATGTATTCATTTTTTGAAAATATGATAACATAAATATAAATATACGAATACAAGCCTTAATTTGATCATGTTATTTACTTTTGTGCGTGTGTGTCCAGAAGCAGCAGTGCCTCCCTGGGTGGGCTACAATGAAGAGGAAACCATCCAGAAACAGATCCTCGCCCTCTCAGCTGTGAGAAATATTAAATATATTTATTTTAAAAAGTAGAGATATGTATTTATCATATGATAAATGTGATCATCACCTCTTGCCAGTTATTCATGACAACCGCCACCTTGCCCAATAGAATAAACACAAGGAAAATAATTAATCCACAAAACAATCTACATAGTTAAGTATTGTGTCCCATGTTCAGGACAAACGTAACTTCCTGCGTGACCCTCCGGCTGGCGTGCAGTTCCACTTTGACATGGGGCAAATGTTTCCTCTGGCCACTGTCATGCTGGAGGAAGACCATCTGCTCAACCGCATGCGTTTCGACCTCGTGCCCAAACAGTCAGTACCTATACTGTGTGTGCATTCACATTTCACGACTCATCAGAGTCATTTTATTTTATTAGATGAGAAAAAAATTTCGAGGATTCTTCTTTTTGTAAGACTTGCATTTTTGGGGATTTTTTTCTTAATGAGGAAAGATTTTTAAATTATTTGAGAATTTGTTTTTTCGCATGAGAAAACATAAAACATGAAACAAGCTAACATTTTATGTGTATGATTTTTTTTTAAACACTTGCTGATAAAAACAAATTGACAAAAAAAGGTTTCTTAGAATTTTCTGTTGTAAGATGAACGTCTAAGAGGTAAAATTCAATTCTAAAAAAAGTTACCATTTGTGAGGGAAAAAGTTTCAAACTTTTAATGTTCCAACAAAATAGTTTTGAATCATCTAACAAAACTTTACATTTTAATCGAAACTTACAATTTGACAACAAAGTTTCGTTTGCAATGAAAAAGTGGATTTTTTTTGTAAATATAAGAGTTTATTTTTAGACATTTTTAACATTTGATCTGTAAAAGATGTTTCGAAATGTCTTATTTTAAATTAAACCAATTAAAAATTCATGACAAAATATTGTAGGGCGAAATTATTTTCTGGGAATTTTTCCTTTCAAATTTACATGAAAAAGTGTTCATTTTGATTGACAGCGTGAAGGAGGAGGTGTTCTGGAGGAACTACTTCTACCGCGTGTCGCTTATCAAGCAGTCGGCGCAACTGACGGCGCTGGCGGCCCAGCAGAAGCAGCAGCAAAAGTCGGGCGACGATGGAGATGATGACGTCTCGCCCCATGATGTCATCTTAACAGGTAAACAATTTGCATGTACGACATCTATGCAAATCCTCAATGCTGCTCCGTTTGTTGTCCTCACAGATGACGTCAGGCCCAAAACGCCGCCTGTTTCCATCAGCGACAAGCAACAGGTAGCATGCAACACCAAGTTAAAAAGCAATTCTTTTGGACATCACAGCCAACATACAGTTGGTTTTATCCTTAAAAAGAAAAATGAAAAAAGAATTACCTTCAGAGGAATTTTCCATGGACAAAGTAAAAACTTTGAGGAAGGTCCGGGTTGACTTTTCTTTCAATGAAAAACATTATTCTCAAACAATAAAAAAGGTTGTAAATATATCTAGCCATTTTCTTTTTTTTTTTTTTTTGTCTTTTGTTTACTTTTCGCCTCAGCCATATAAAAATACAGTTCTTGTTCTTCATTCGTGCCTGTGTGTTCCAGCAGACCACTCCGGAAGAAGACTTTTCCGTGTCCACCAGCCCCGGTGTCTCGGAATTTGTGAGTGACGCATTTGACTCGGCGGCCATCGACCACGAAGACCTGCAGAAAGGAATGGAGCAGCTGGTGCTCGACAAGAAGGACAGCACCCCCTCTGCTGACGGTTGGTCTTAATTATTCCAAATGTTTGATGAACTTCAAGCCACCTTGAATCACTCCCAGCACCCTGCATACTTCAAAATTTTTCAAATCAACCCTGAAGGTTGAAATTGTATTTAACCTGATGCCTTTTTTTTTTTCTTGCGTGTGTAATATCTACTGCTCTAATTTGCAGAATTTGTCGATTGTGGTGTCGTCTATCTTTGCCTTGACTCCCCTCTGAAAAGTGCTCTCAAATGCCTGGGATATTCATTTATTTGTGTAAATGTGTCACATTTACAAAAGGCCTTTGTTTCACATGTGCTCCACAGCCACTTAAAACAAAGAACCAGCTTCCTAAATGAGCACCTCCCATTTCCCACCAGGATAAGAATTGGTAATAATAAATTGAAGGAATAATAAAACAGAAGAAATATTTGTGAAAATCAATGGGAAAATTTGTCTCAATTAGTAATGGCACTTAAATGGGATAAAATATTTGTTTAAATGCACAATATTTAAAAATGGCACAGCCACACGTCTTGTAATAGCTGTTAATATTGTTTCTACTGTGACATTATTGTCTTCATGGCAGAGGAGCAATCGGACTGGGAAAGGGAGCTGCAGCAGGAGCTCCAGGATTACGAGGTGGTGGCTGAGTTGGAAAACCGGGATGAGCAGTGGGTCCAGGAGATCGAGGAGATGCTGCAGGCGCACGACACCTAAAGCCTGCCACGGTACGGCCATTGCTCTTGTTTACAAGTGGACGTTCAACCTTGAATATTTCCCGGATGAAGGACGAGTTGAGATTGCAAGAATGCCTCGTCACTTGTGGTGGGAAATGAGTGGAAATGGTAATTGCAGGGAAATGACGCTAGGGGGCGTCCAAACGCAAACTATCAACTGGGTAACATCACAGATTCACTTTTTTTTCCTTGTCACTTTTTTCCCCCTTTCAGCCTATGTTGTACAGTCAAATCGTATCATTAGTTATCTAAAAGGCACCTTGTCAAATATAAAGTTGATATATGTAAATAAAACACAATTTTAAAAAATCCGTTTTATGGAATCACCTTGTTTTTCTTTCTCGAATTAAATTAATTACCTTAACTCATTCGCAGCTAGCCTGGGTAAAATCAAGGTACTTTTTGGCTTCTATATCCATCAATGGCAGTGAATGAGTAACAGTTTGTATTGCTAATTTATAACTAAATTGATTAATAATCATATTTAAAAATAACAGAAAATATTAATTTGAGTGGAAAACATAAATATAAAGCACAGGAAATATTTTTCCTCTCTAGTCTGGAAATACCTAAAATTGCAAGTCAACACATTTTTTCCCCTTCCATGTCACCTTAGGGGGCACAGCAGAAAATGGTCCGGAATGAACGTATCCCATGCGTGACTTTGAGTGTTGTCTTCCATGAGAGTCACTGTGCACATAAAATGAAAGCATTGCAAAATCCTTTTTGTGCTTATTTCTTAAGTGCAACTGTTCAATAATTCACCATGGGGCCAAAGAAGGTTTCAAATGCTTTAGTAGAAGACAAAACACTTTAGAATTCACAGATCAACTCGTAGCAAAGTCAGAAAATGCTGCATTCCCCTTCAGATTCGACAGGCAGTCAACTCTGAGAGGAAAAAGAAAATATAAACATGTTTGTGGACTTTGAATTAAGCAGGGAAATCCAACTAGAAATTGCATTTGCTGTTTTCTGAGTTCGGTCATGTGACATTAACAAGATGAGCCTTGTTTGGTTGTTTCCTGAGCCCAGAGCGACTGATGTCATTTTCAGTGGACTGCCAGTGATAAAATATCCACCTCCAAGATAAAAATAGAGGATTTTGCTGCTTAATTTATAGTCCTCAAATGCATCATTAATCAGAGTACTATATTAAGACTAGTGGGACACATTGAATGCATTATTGTAAATATATAAATGAGTAAATATGTGTTTTGACTTTCCCTTTAGATTTTTTTTCAGCAAAAAAATTCAATAGGAAGATATAAAAAACAATTATTTGACATCCAGATTAATTCATGCAATTTAAGAGTTCTACTACTCAAGTATAATTATATCTAAAGGGGAGTCATGGCGGTCCAAGAGAAAGTAAATGAAGTCTGCGCCTACATGGTGACTAAGTGGGTATGGAATGACAGAGGAGTGGAGAAGGGAAGGAACTGCAGGAATTGTCACTCTGGCATGTTTTGTTTTGATGAAAGTCTGCAATCACGGTGAGTAGACAGATGCACCAGACCTGTTGCTACCTGTCTTTAGACCTACAAGCCGACGCTTCTAGACGACAATAAAAACATGTGCCTCCAAGTCCATAGGAAGCTAAGGTCAGTTGATGTCGATCGATGCAGCAGGACAATAAAAATCTAAGATCAAATATCAACCTTACTGAATGTTCAAAGGTGAGGATCTTCGATAACACTTTTTTTCAGACCGATATGAGTATTCAGTCTTTGAGTGCTGAAGCATCTCGTATATTTGAAGTATAAAATTAAATTTTACCATCGCAAGCTCCCGCACGCCCGTTACTCTTGTTAGACTAAAGAAGTTCGGATAATGGATGGAGGGATGATGTCAAGAAATTGTGAGAATACACTTTTCTTTCTGATTCAGAAAATGATTCGAAGGCAATCTTATTCTTAATTGTGAGGTATGTTTGCAGCTGAGTTTAATACATTAATTTCGCTTCCTGTCTTATCACTCCATCACGGACCTTTTCAACCACTCAGCTGCTCTGCTTTAAGCTACACATTTGTTACCATAGCAATAAAGCCACCCACCATGTGCTCGTGCGAATGTGTGTGTGTGCGTAACCATCTTTTAATAATGCATTAGGATCTGATTGTGTCTGTCTGTGCGTGTTCCCAGACAAAGGGTTCAGACAACCATGTTGGGCAAAATAAACAAGGGGGAAAAATACATTTGTTGTTTTTGTTTTTTGACTGTACTTGTTGTGGATTATTGGCTATATTGCAGAATTTTGTTCTTATCATGTCCCGCATGCAACGCAGTGCAATAGGCTCATTTCAAAGCACAATTTGCTTGAACTACAAAACTAAGTCTATGGTAACGTTAATTAAGTCTATATACGAATTGTAATTGTAAAAGAAAGAGACAGTCGCCAGTGCGTTTTCAATCGCTTTGTTGAATAAAGGTGTCATTCGCAAGCGCGACTTCCACAACTGATGCGGAGTTCCTGAACTGAGAGTGACTAATGCTAGCTAGCAAAGCCAGCCAATTCTACACTATGGCTTTGCTATTAATCCAAATTTAATTGTGATTTTGATTTAGGCTTCTCATGATCATAAAAAACGTTATCAAAGAAAAACACTGTGCCGTCTGCCGAATGGTGTGGTGTCTATGCGAGTTAAAGACATCTTGAAAGCACCGTGAATGCATCGTGTTGTTTGTTCAGCAAGCGCGAATGTGATTCTAAATTGTGGAAATAAATATGTTCCTGGGTCAGTGTCATCAACACATTTCTAATTTCTAACATAAGTGTTAGAAATATTCTATCGAATTGTCACAGGAATTACATTTTATTTGATGTTTTACTCGTAACATTTTAACGTTCCTCCCTCTCATACAAGTGTAAAAAGAAGGCAACAACTGTATTTTAAAAAGTTAAAATCATAAACATAAAGCTATTTTCATAAACACAAGTTAATGTTGTTAATAGTCAAACACAAACACAATATAAAAACTGCAATTTCTCCCTAATGGAAATAACTGAAGTAGAAAATTGATTGCTGGGTTAAACTGACCGCCATGTAGTTTATTAACAGAGGAAGTATTTTTTTAAGCAACATTTTAACTTTGTTAACTGTCATACACTTGTCAAAGCAAGTTAGCCCCTATTTGTATATTTCTCATATTTCTCTGTAATGAGTGTTGCAACAAAAAGCAAGTAAAAAGCCAGTTTCACATGGATTGTAGCGCCTGGGAATGGATGGTGAGAACTGGTGCCCTTTCAGCACGTTTCACATTAAATGATGAAAGTAGCATTGTGGTTTTCACATTTCCCCTTTTACATACTTGAAAGGCAACAAAAGGAGCTACAATGTTGTTTCGATTAGGAAATGATCCCCGCACAAAGTTTAAATGATTCTTCCATTCAGAACTATATTTGTTACCATGTTGGGTTTTGTGAGATACTTTTATTTTTCATAGTATCATGTGATGTGACACTGTAGATAGATATAAAAAAAAACTCCATTAGTGGAATATTGCATACGAGCTTCTACTTTGATTATATAAAAGTATCAGTATCAACAAGATTGGACATGCGTCTCGTTGGTGTCGGTTATTGTATGTACCGATTATTGCAATGCAGCATGTCCCTAATATTCCACCTCAATTGTTACAGAAAAAGTATAGTTATCAATATATGTATTGGCGATAACATCCCCTCAAATGGACATCAAGTATTACAGTGTCTCACACACACTAAAAGTATCGGCATTGGTGACACTGGCCCATTATTTACTTGGTTTAGTTTGATACAAAGTTTTGCAGTATCACACACCACTATCGTCCACCGTAATTATTACACTAAATGTATTGATATCAGTATTGGTATTGGCGATACAATCCCTGTATTTACAGTCTTGATCTTTATGGATACCAAATCTTGCCGTATCGCACACACAAAAAGTATCAGCATTGGGGATACTGGCCCTTATTTACTTGTTATCAGATCAATTCCATGTTTTGCAATATCGCACACCACTGCCATCCACCTTAATCGTTAAAACGTATCAGTATCTGCGATACTGTATTTGTATTTACTTGGTATCGAGCACATACCAAATCTTAAAATATCGCACACCACTATCATGTGTCTTTCATTTATTTTAGTACAGATGAAAAGGAACTGTTGGCACTCGCATGCACGCACACACACACTAGTATGTTTTTCAATCAACTTGAAATGTGTCCTACTTTTTGCTTTTTTTTTTCTATTCACAGTAACAATGAGCGCACTAAACCACACATGTCGTGGCTCGAATGTATATTTTGTCCACAAATAGCTCTTGTGGTTTTGAAGTGCTCACTAGACACTGGAGATGCAAGTAAAATTAAAAAAAAACAAAAAAAACATTGATTTTGACTTCCTGTCTGTCCATCGCCATAGCAACGACATCATCCAGCGCTTCAGCTTTTCTTTAACAGACACAGCCATTAATCTACACTAGTGGAACCTTGTCATCATGAAAGAATCAATGGGTGTTGATGAGACCGTTCTGTATTTAGTCGAAATCGTACGACAATACAAATCAATACAAGGAAATCTAATAGTAAATCGAAACCTCAAGATTGCATACAACACATATGAGTCATGTCTACAAACACATGGCCTTTCAAATTCAATTTATTCACATGTCAAATATTAAGTTTAATATTTACCATCTACTCTGTGCTTATCTTGCTTTCAGTTTCATGTTTATCATTTTAATGCACTTTTATTCTGCTATGACTCAGCAGACTTCAAAGGGCATAAGCAGAACTATTATTATTATTGATGTATTATTATTATTATTATAAGTATAACTGCCTCATCGGCCAAGAAAGAAATTGAGCTCACGAGGCTGTTTGTATGACAAACAGGGAGTGGACAGGGAAGCAAGATATTGATATCAATATCCATTTGGGACTATCTAAATTCAGGACCATCACTGCCATATTGAGGTGGATCCAGTGTAGATCCAGTACCAAGTACTGTAAATCCAAAATTCATTTTTAATAATGAAGGTGTATGTTGTTGCTGTGCGATATGGCAAGAGTCTGTATCCATCCAACACTAGATACAGCACCAGTATCATCAATACTTTTGCTTTGTCATTAATGGCCTTGGCCTTTCTGAGTGGAGTTTGCATGTTCTCCCCCGTGCCTGTGAGGGTTTTCTCCGGGTATTCTAGTTTCCTCCCACATTCCAAGTACTTGCATGGTAGGCTGATTGAACACTCTAATTGGCAACCAGTTAGGATAGGTTCCAGCACCCCCCGACCCTCATGAGGAGAAGCGATTCAGATAATGGATGATTGGACGAAACTACAGCAGTACATATAACTTGAAACCAGGAACTGGCCCATGCCCTGTCTAGGGTGTACCTTGCCTCTCAGGCAAAGTCTGCTGGCATAGGCTTCACCTTCGACTCACTTGTGGACACCACTTCACCATCTGGTGGGGCATCGGCCCTATTTCTTCGATGTAAAATCGTTATTCATAAGATTCAATCTAGTTAGTAAATAGAGTAGAAGTGTTCTGTGAGTTTTAAGTCTCAGCTCTGGCCTCGTTTGCATGTTCTCCGGCTTCCTCCCGCATTCCAAAATACACGCATTAACTTGGACTCAGAATTGTCCCAATGTGTCAATGTGAGTGGAAACGCTTGTCTAGATTTGCCTTACCCTGGATGGTGACCACTCCAGAATTTTCAGCTGGGATCAAGCTCCAACTCATCCGCTTCCCTAACGAGGACAAGCGCTATAAAAGAGGGAACGTTGAGATAAGATCCAGGTGTGTTTGCAAGAAGGCTGCTATCAGGGTCAAGGTGAAACCCGAGGAGGTGTTTTTAGTCTGTTCTGTGATTTGACTGGAGTTCAGTGAGGCATTGAGGGATGAGAGTACGTATCAGTCGTACATGGGTGTGGGGTTTCCAGTCACAGCTCAGTGCAAAGAATGTGCACCTTGCCCTGCTGATGGCTCATCTATTAAAGTTTGTGCCTCAGTCACCTGGATGATGAGATTACTGGACCACAAAGCCGCTCGTCTTCTGGTGACTTCTGTGTAGTCCTTCACTTCCCTCTTTCTCACGCTTTCATTTGCACTTTCACAGCTGAAAGCGCAGTTGTTATTCCGCTTGCGTAGCCGCTGCTATCAGCTAGACGGCGGTTGGCGGGGAAGCTTGTTTGGCTGAGCCCACGCAGCCCAGATGAGCCCACACCCACAAAAGCACACACCAGGTGTTCCTGCTTTCTTTTATTTTTGGGGGGCATTCTTTTAGGAGAGCAACCTGTTATTAAAAATAACAGGTCCCCAGATTAAAAGCAACTCTAACACTCAAACATGTTCAAATTAAATGAGGGAACAAGTTCACAAAATGCTGATTCGCAGCCATGGTGTCAGGCAAGACATTGTTACTCAGATCTATGAGGCCATAAAGTCAACTGTATTGTTCGCCAGGCGCCTTTTATGGTTTTGGTTCAGACACACTCAGAAAACGACATGAGAAGACACAACACTTGTTTTTTGGTCTAACAATGTACATTTAGGTTTCACTGTGGGAAATGTAAGCGATTATCTCACCATGTGGTCTGATCTGAGGGCATTTCAGCACAAAAATCATATAGGTAAATTGTTGAGTGAATAGTTAGTGATTGGTTCCACAGGGGGGAAAAACATGAATATCAAACCATGAACAGGTGGGGATTTGTTGTTCACTTCATTCACTCTTCATTCCAAAGACATGCATGCTTGCATGTGCAATAAGCTTAAACAATGTGCAAAAGGCAAGTTTTGGTGTGAAGTTTCAGGTTTTCTTTTAAGTCTATATATAACTTGAGTAGGGGGTTTTATTGTGAGATGATGTGCTAAAGATGTACAGTAGTTTAATTTGGGTTCACAAGATATGCAAATGACTTTTTAAGTAATGAAAACTGAGTTAAAATATTTAATTTTTTAAAATTAATCTCGAGTTAATGCTTTAATTTTGACAGCCCTAATATATTTGTATTATATAATATTATCAATTATATATATATATATATATATTTATATATATATTAACGTGCGTGTGTATATGTATGTATGTATGTATGTATGTATGTATGTATGCATGTGATGAGCATTAGTAATACCTCAAATGATCTCTCAATACGGGCTTTTCATATCTGACAATATTTTTTTCATTATAGGTATATTACAATGTGATTATCAAAAGACGTGTTTTCAGCACACTGTCAAATAAATGAATAAAATTCATTTGTCTGGTGACTAATGTTTCAACGGTCCTTTCCGACTTTGACCACATAACGTGCTTTTCTGACCTGCTTGTTTCCTGCCTATCTTCTCAACGACCACTCCTTTTACACCTTGAAGCAGTGACTGCACGTTGAGTTGTACACGGAAGCTAGTGCGCTTGCCCTTCAAAATAAATATACATTCCGTTTTAGTTTTAATTATAATCCACGTTATCCACACTTTTATATTTTATGTTATTATAAGAGTCTTGAGTTTAAAAAAACAATCATTAAATATCGTTGAAAAACATACAGTGTTATAGGTCTGCCGCGTATGATACATTTTATTGTGACAGTTTTATACGGAATCCTTCTTGTATGCAAGATTTACACGACAATGAGCGGCTCCACCTTGACACCTCTCGCCTGCTGGTAAAACAGACACCAACCCGAGGAAAGGTTCCATGTGAGCGTCTATCAACCAAGCCCGCGCGGTCTTTTCGTGACACTTTCCTTTCCATACAATGCCTTCCATATAGAGTACAGTATTTTTTTTTATTTAAGCGAGAGAACAACAGGTGGACACGAGTAGGAGTCTCCTCTTTCCTAATTTCTCCATTAAACCTGCTCTGGCTTGTTGGATGGTCTCAATCATCATTGGAGTAGGGGAGAGCGCCAGAATCCAAGCCGGGATACGTTCCTCGTTTCAGGCAACTTTTGCTCCTCCCGGCGGGGCTGATTTTTCACATTTTCGGATCTTTTAACCGTTTTTTCAGCGATTGTGCGTGTGAAAACGCAGTGGACACACTTGGAGGTTGACTGCTGACTTTAGAACTGCCGCAGGTAAGGCATTTAAAGCTTTATGGTAACAAGCTCGACCATGTGATATTCACTGTTGGAACATTAAATTGATAGTTCGTCTTTGTTATATGCAAAACAAATATTTTATGAGGTAATTATTTCTTTTATTTTTGTTGGTTTTCAAATCCCTTAGGAAGTACATTGGGTTATGTTTTTTTGTTTTTATCACTGAAGCGAAAGCTAATGGTCGGTTTCCAAACATTGGGTGGGGGCCCCAAAACTGAGTTGTTGACTCCCCTCAACAATATTTTCATTGCCTACATTGATAGTTTAAACTCAAAATAAACTAACTATGTTCATGAAACACTTATGTATTTCGACCTAATCTTATCCGTCAGTCACAATTATAACTTTCTGCTTAAAATAAATGGCTTATGAGTAGTTTGATTTTGACTGTTCGCAGCTGATCAGCTGTTAACTCACAACTGCCAATAGCAATGCAGATCTTTCGCGGCAACTTGAGATGTTTTCCTTCTTTTTGGAAAAATATATTTGTGTCACCAATAAAGTAATTCCACATAATACAAATAATAAAGCATGAATAAACATTTTTATTTGGTATATTTGACAAAATAATAGTGTTTCCGAAGTTTGATCCTGCCGAGCGACAAACCGGAAGTGTGACGTCATACCAAGGGATTTATGGCAGAGCTCACATAGAGAGTGTATTAGGCCAGTCAGAAATTGACTCAGAAAGTGAAATATCAAACATATCTGAGGGGATCTAGGTATTTGAAGAGTTGGAGGAAGAGGAGCTTGTTGGAATTATTTTCATTGGCCCATACATGTACGAACCAGATGCTCAGGTGCCCGACTGGTCGAGACTGGACGAATGGTATGATATGTCGTGTTATGACGTTCATCTTGTTTTCTTCTTGAATAGGTTTCATGTTTTATTTTTTTTCAGACAAAAAAAAAAGAATAATTCTGGTGTGAAAGCAAAAAAACTCTTACCTCGCTGACAATTGCGGCTGTCACTTCAGGCTTCGTCGAAGCTGTCACACTTCCGTGTGGCGGGATGGACATCAGTTTTGATCGGGTCGGGGAGCCTTAATATGAAAGTTCCCCGACCCGATCATCTGTTTTAAGACGTCACGCGGAAGTGTGACAGCTCTGACGAAGGCTGAAGTGACAGCCGAAACTGTCAGCGAGGTAAGAGTTTTTTGCTTTCCACCAAAAACTAGTTTTTTTGTCTGGAAAAAAAGAAACGAAATATAAGCTGTGCCTATTAGCTTTGCATTATTGTTTTATATTCAATGCTCTGCCGTGCTGTAAATGACGCTTGGTGTGATTATTCTGCTAGTACTGAGACCAAATGTTATAATGGGTCAGTTTCCTACGTTGTCATTGGTAAAGTATTTAAGGTGTATGTACATGCTCTACTCAAAAGCCGCCCGCTCGTTCTTCTCGGCTACTTGCATGGGCAATCCGCACATCACAGTCTTCATTCACAGTTACAACTTTCTCCTCAAAATAAATGGCTTATGAGTAGTTTGATTTTGACTGTTAGCATCTGATCAGCTGTTGACTCACAACTGCCAATAGCAACGCAGACCTTTCTCTGCATCATCTTGAAAATGTTGCTGCTTTTTGGACCTCTAATGTCAATCAATCACAATGCTGTTCACTTATAAGCTGTCTTCCTATTATTCATTATCATGAGAGTATAAAAATAAACGTACGTGAACAGGTGCTTTTTCAAAAAATAGCTTTTGGTAAAGTTTCAAGAAAATTTGCGAAGGTGGAATGGCAAATTGGCAGGAGTTCACTACATTTACCATGAGGTACTTTATGCCGGTGTGTTATTTATTGAAACAATTTCCATACTGAAACATCTGGGGAAGCCCAGAATGACCTCAAATAACAGGACTAGCACATTTCTCTTATTCAATTAATGTGGGTACACACCAAAAGGAAGGCACTTGTCTTTCATGCAAGTGAACTTCTAATGTGGTTTCCTCACAGTGAGGGGGGCGCAATCACAGGTTTTCACTCGTCGCTGACGCACTGGAGGTGTGAAATGTCCGCCTTTAAAGCCGCACAAAAGTATTTCTTCAGTAAGAATCAGAGGATTAGTGGCTGCTTTTGCGTTTTCTTTGGCTTTTTTGCAACACTTAAATGGCCTCAACAAGGAATTCTCAAACCAGATTAAGAGAAGAATACATGTGAATTTACTTTTAATTCTTTGAAAAATATATAAACGAATCATTGTTTCAAAGTTACCTGGGCAGTAATCCCCCATATATTTGCATTTCGCTATTCACCAATTCACCTATTCATGGTTTTTTTTTACCCCTTAGAATCTATCACAAAATATTTGATGAAAAACATAGCAAAGTAGTACATTGTAATTATGTATCTGTTAGCCATTTATTTTCAAGGGTAATGAGGGTGAAATTATACTCAACTGGTTTGTGGTCATCGGTTGGCATATTTACATCTTTATAGATTATAACCAGGGCTGCACATAGTGGTGTGTAGGTGTGCTGAAAATATTAAATGTGCACCAGAAGTGGAAGTGATAGAAGAGGTGCGCTTTGTCCCTGAACACACAATAAAATGCAAATATTGCAGCGGAGGTGTGACTCAACGCCCTTTGTGTTGACTTAATTTTGCATAATGACGGAAAGAAAGCCCCCAGTGGCAATTTAAACCGCCTGACCCCCCCACCTAAGGTGACAGGAGAGGGCGTGTGTGTGTGTGTGTGTGTGAGATGAAGGCATTATAATATGCTGGCCTTTGTCCATTCATGTGTTGTGATATTGATTTATTCGCAGCTCCAACAGAAACGTTCACAGCGTTCCACCTGCTCCTCCAATTTCCTCAGCTCCACACATGAAGCATCTCCATGGTGATAGCAAGAATGCAACGTACACCCACATGCACACACACACACGCACACACATAGCCTAGGGAGCATTCCAGCCATCTTTTTTTGCAAAGACTTCACCTTGAGCCTCTTTTCGTGCTCATTCCTGTGTTACCTTACATGAAGAACTCTTTCAAGTGCTGCGAGCTGCGCTCAGGATATGAGAGCTGCCCTGTCCAGGCCGCAAAGCTAACACTTCAAACCACAATACGTCACATTGCTTCTCGGATCGTGCGCAACAAAGCCTGCATCTTATCTTGCACTCGCACAACATTGTTGCGCGAGCATTTTTCAAAGTGCAAGCGATAAAAGAAGTTTCCAGACCAACATAATTATTTTGCCACCTGCCCCCACGTGAACAGGCAAGTGCGCAGGCATTCTCAGAAGAATGCATTAAAAAAAGATCACTAACTGTAACAATGGAGCAATGAGAGGTATTGTGCATGCAAGTGGCATTTGCAAAAATCAATGCGTGGGCAGCTACAGTATTGACAGTGTATTGACGTGGTGTTTCCATGCATCCTAAAGAAATAATGAATCAGAGACGACATGTAAATTCAATGGTTGGCCTTTTATTTCTGGATTAAAACATATGATTTAACATGGCATTTTTGTTGCACTCATAAAACGATGTGTATGCATACACATACAGTATACTCTACCGTATATATAGTATGTGTATATATATATATATATATATATATATATATATATATATATATATATATATATATAAAATCAATGATTTAATCGATGTAATAATCGCTTCTAAAAATATTCCATAGTGACAGCCTTAGTATATGTAATATGTGTATTGAAGATGTTAATTATCAATAAAAAGACAAGTATGTGTTGTCTAGTTAATATTACCACTAACTTAACTTATGATAGTCTGCAAGCAATATGCTCATACACAATGTAAATTGCCATTGACAGGGTACCGAAACTAGTATCAATGTTACGTAATTATAACCATTTAAGCAATGACTATTTAGACACAAATGGTAGAGCAACACACGTCGACAGATAATATAGCAATATTCATAGTCTCATGCATTTAATCTTACTTAGTCACAAAATTGTGCAGCACTTCTTTGTGTCTGATGTTCTTCTGTATTATACTCCCCACCTGTTGTCCAAGGGCATGCACACCAGAAAGAGCAAATTGTCATGGGTATTGAACCCTGAACTCATGATGTAAAAAAACTGTGCAATTCTTTAGAATATGTTTATGCTATTACTGCATGATTTTTATAAAGTGTAATATTATTGTTCTTTAAAAAAAAAATACGTTACAAAGAATTTTGTTGGGCTTTTTTGTGTGCCTGGAATGGACTAAGGCCATTTCAATTCATTTCACGGCGAACGATGACTTATGATATGAAAGTTTGAGTCGCAACCGTGGTCACTGATCAAATTCAACTTGTAAATCAAGGCACCACTATGCAATGAAAGCACATAATTGTTGTTTGCACTGTACTAAGCTACATAGCTAGAAAAAATGACGGGTGAATTGGGTGTGTGGGTGTCTTTTCACTCAGCTCTCAAGCAATCCAAAGCGGCCGGTGACCTTTGAGCCTCATTCACGCAAGCTGTCAGCACAACTCAGCGGCAGCGAGACAACAAAGAGCAGCTATTGTGTGCCCATTTATTCTTCCCTGCTCATGCGCAGACGCACTCAAACGACGGGCTGACACGGAGTAGCCAATGATTTGAATGTCTCTCACTGCCACCCGTGCATATTCTCCGCTCGGCTCGACGTCACGTGTGTGCTCTGTGCCAGTCAGGAAATAGAGGGCCGAGTAATGCGACGAGGAAATTCTCAAGCTATGACAACACAGAAATTGTGTCCTGTTTATCGCCTTGATGCGATTTTACAAGATGTCTCCTTTGGTAGCAGTCACACATTTAGTCTCTATATCACGTTTGCCCTCTTAGTTACTACAGGGGGACCTCGGGTTACAAGGGTCCCAACATATGAGGTTGCGAGATTAGAAAACTACGCACTCTGAAGTAGTCTGCTGCGCATTTTAAGAATATGTGGTCACTTCACACAAGAAGGCACACTTAGTAACCACTATACAGTTTCGCATCGCAATTAGTGGGTAAAAATGAGCATTTTGCGGCTCATTAAAACACATTGAAGAGCAAAACTGAGAATCACACATTTTGAAAGTTTTCTGAACCGCGGTGACTGTCCCAAAACGCTTTGGTGGGCTGAACGCGCGTATGTTGCGCGTAGGCAGTCGAGGCAAACTTTGTGCTACAACGAGCTAGCTAGCATCATGTTTCGCTGGCCACAAGTGTTGCCAAATAAGTTGCAAACTCACGCCTAAATCAGTAATCAACACCGTTGAGTACCGTTCTCAAGAAGTGATGCTAATTGCTAAGCTAACCTAATAGTGACAAGACCTTTGGTGATCGGCCCTTGTGAGCCATCTCCCCAAAAAATGCTCCACAAAATTACATTGCTCTTCAAGTCTTGAATGTGCAAAATTGCTCCGCAAAGAAAACAAATATTTGGAGCCTTAGCTATGTTTACAAATTACTTGGCCCATCTGTCTATTTTTAAAATCGAATGTGGCTATTTAGTGCAAAGATTTGCTCGACTTCTCGTATAGCAGATCCGTGCCGACATATAAAACATGCAGAGGACGCAAGATTAGGTAAATTAGCCCCACTCTTACGTCACAAAATGCAGAAGGGCTCACTTGACAGACACATTTTGGAACTTGGCAGCACACAAAAGACTGACATTGTTTAATTTGACACTCAATGGGTGGGCGCTTCAGAAAACAGGTGTGCCAAGATTGGTCATTACCTGAGACCTGAGTAAGTGGGATGTCATTTTTCAGTCGACAGAAGTGACAAAATGGCAGCACACTGCGAAGACTAAAAATAGCTGTTTAACTCTTGTTTTAAAAATGCAACAATAATCAGAATGCCATGTTTAAACTAGTGAAGGCGCTGTCAAACATTTTATTGCAAAGAACGTTTGGGGGTTGACTTACCCTTTAATATCAAGAACTGATTTTGTCTTTGTATTTTTCAAATTTCAAAGTAAAAAAAAAAAGCATTTCTTTGGGGGGAAAATCTTGCGTTATTTCACAATCATTGCGAGGGAACGCAAACTGTCCAAATTCAAGTGATCTGTTGTGATTAAGTTTTTTTTTTTTTTACATTGCATTTGGTTTTGTTTCATAATCTTGTTTCCTCGTGTGCTTTTTTTCTTCCTTGTTAGGAATTATATCCACGTGTTGTGATCATCCTTAGCTCTTGTGTTAACCAATCGGCTTCCTCCAAGCTCTTGTGTCTTGTCCAGGTGTTCCTTCTTGTCTCGCCAGTTAGCTTGTATTTAGTTACCTGTTTTCTTTCTTTTTTTTTTTCTTACTTGTGATCTTTTCAGGACTTTGTTCGTGCTTTTGATTTTCCCGAGTACCTTTGCTGTTTTTGCTCATGAATTTTGTTCAGTACACCCTGCCTAGCACACCTGCCTGAGCTGCCTCATTGCTTTTTTTTCTTTTAGCACACAACCCGTGACGTGGTCGCCCTAAATTGTGTCTCGTCGCTTCTTTCCTCTGCTCTTTCCCGTGACACTCGTGCGGTGTTACATCTGCCTTTGTGTTGAAAACGAGACCGCTCTCCACTGCATGACTCATACGGAGGCTGAATATGAAGCAGCAATGCAAAGAGCATTTTTACTGGAAAACACCTCATTGTCACAAACGTCGGCGTAATTGTCACACTTGAACGCTTCGCTGGTCATGTTTCGGAATGAGTGTAAAAACGCAGACTGGGTCTTGTTTCTGCAGACACGCATGAGCTGGGAAGTGAAAGCAACGGGGGCAATTCTTTGGCTGAAAGCACAGACAATAGTGTGTGTGTTTTAGTGTGTATTTTGGTCCGTGTGGGAGTGTGTGCGTGTGTATGCCTGCATGCATGAGTGTATTTTTGCGCACGCGTGAACGTGTACGTGCGCGCGTGTCAGTCTGTGTGAGTGAATGTGTGTCTTCGTCTGTCTTGTGCCATTGTGTATTGTATTGTTTATCTTAACATAGACCGTAGATGATGAAATCCCTAAATTACTTATAATTGCACGTTGAGGACCATTGCCCTTAAATTATTGGGGCTATTTTCTCACACAGTTCACAAAGAAGTGAACCTCGATCGCTCCATCTGGACTTGTGAATGAATGAGCAATTCGAGGAAGCTCCTATTATAACCAATCATGACACCCATTCGCTCCCAATTAGCCTGTTCACCTGTGGGAAGTTTTGACACCGGTCCACGATTTTTTTATTTTTTGGAACGTGTTTGTAGCCAGAAAATGCTCGTCTTTATGGCTGTGTTACTGTGCGTTCATGTCTCTGTACTTTAAAAAAAAAGTTGTCTGGGCTCAAAATTTCAAGGCAAACGCCTGATAACATTTTAAGTTGGGCAATTCAACAGAATATTTTAAGTCTTTTTGTTGTGACAATTGGCTTTCCCACATTTCACAACAAATAAGAGTTTACAGAACTGTTGTCCCTTGTTTTAATCCCAAAATGTAAAATGATAAATTAATAAAATAAAAAATACAATACAATGCAACTTTATTTATATAGCACATTTCACAACAGCGGGAGCTGTAACAAAGCGTTTTCCTGATGGTGTGATATAAATTAACAGGAAATTAAAACACATATACCGGAATACGAACAAAAACATAACTGAGGTAGTTACATTAAATTATTGGTAAATTTGAAATTTTGGGGGATATATATTTTTTTTATTAACTTTTTTTTTGAATGATAATGCATTTAAGTTTCATGTTACACTGAAAACTGTTAACATATTATTAGTGGAAAGGTTGTGCAGTAAAAATGCAATGTTTATTCTTCCATGATAAATAACTGTTATTATGAATTGTTGATGTCATTTTGGTCATAATCATGCAGGCCTACTTATGCGTCACGCTGCGTTGGCAAGTTGTTGCGAGAAAAGGATAGCAAAACGCAAATAATGGCACTGCCTTGATTAAGCACAATTGGTTATTGTACTTGTGGTGTATGGTCACACATGCACGTGGGAGGCTGCACATGTACACAGTAGAGCGTTGTGTCGCCAGGACATTGCTGGCTGTGTGCTTTGACTGGAGTGACACTAATGTGCTACTTTCCTCAGCGCATCCTCTTCATCGATGCACTGTCTCTACATCCTCATTGAAGCTAGCTCGAGAGTGGCGGAAGACGCCAGTGTTGAGTCACCAGCTGGAGTCTGTGTGAGACTGGATGATACAAAAAACAAAGCAGTTAGGCAATCCGTTTGTCTGAAGGGACATAGCAACCAATCACTTTGAAATAGCACCTTATTTGTCCTGAGTAACAGGCGGAGTGAAGCGCCCCCTCGGGATCCACCCATCCTTCTTCTGTACTGCTTATACATGTTCAATCTTAACACGCTTCCATTAGGCCAGCTAATACGAAGCTCATCGCATCTCATCACATGACACTCGGATCACTGACATCGGGTGAATGCGAACCCGTAGATTTGTTTTGTCACTACATCAAACGGATTAGTGTGTTGATGAAAACTGTTTTCTTTTATAATACGTATAAAATGACATTATTTTGGCTGATGTTTGTTTGATCGTAGGATTTAATTGGTTGGCCAATTAATCTGTCGGACCCCAATATTGTTTATCCTCATTAGAGTCAAGTGTGAACTTTACTAGAGTCATTCCCAGCGAACTATGTACATCATGGACTGGTTGCCAGTCACTTGTAAGCTTCCAATTTCATTTTTCACTTACACAGTCCTGTATACCTAAAAAATATGACCAAATAAGGTTTAAAAAAAAGTATGTTTGAAAGAGGTCTTTAATTCTGTCACCTTGCCATGCCAGATACAAAATAACCTGAGTGACTGCAAATGGGGAAGGTTATACAAATTGCAATGTTGTCAATTACAATTTACCATGGTTTAGCTGGAATTAGTGTGGCAATCAAAACACAATATGTTAAGGTAATTCAGAACAACGTGCATTCACCGGAGCCGATTTATCGCCTTCTGGCAGTGGACTTGACTTCCCCGTTTATCAGGTGCGCTGTCTAGATACGTCGCTAATAAACAATGAAACTGACTGCGGTTCCTCCAGTTCCTGTATGATGATATCAAGGACAACAGTAGTGGTTCAATTTGCCCGCTCAAAAAGTGCGTCTAAAACAGCACGACGGGCCCGCTGCAGCACAGACTTTTTGTGCTTTTTGCAATGTGACTTTCTGGACCGCACAACAGTCTGTGATGGAGTAACTTGGGAGGAAGTGTTTCGTGATCACATATGTGTGGTTGATTCATCATATTCACATGACATTAAACGTTTTTTTGTTTTTTTTGAATGGGGAAGTAACTTTTTTTTTTAATGTAACTATCTCTGTTATGTTGTTTGTATTTCGGTACATGTGTTTATGTGTTTTAATTTGTGTTCAAATTTCCTGTTAATTTAGATTACACCATTTGGAAAACGCTTTGTTACACCATGGTAGGTTGATTGAACACTCTAAATTGTCTCGAGGTGTGAGTGTGAGGGTGGGTGGTTGTTTATCTTTGTGTGCCCTGCGGTTGGCTAGCAACCAGTTCAGGGTGTCCCCCGCCTACTGCCCGAAAATAGCTGGGATAGGCTCCAGCACCCCCACGACCCTTGAGAGGAGAAGCGGAACAGATAATAAATGGATGGATATGTGAAGAAATGGTAAATTATTTCTAATGAAAGTAGCTATGAATAATGAACAATATTGGGGAAAGGGATATTATTTGAATGATTAGAAGAGAAAGTATTCAGGAAATAAAAATAAGAAGCGGAACAGCTAATAGATGGATGGATGTATTAATTTAACTTTAATCTCTCAATACTAAATATTCTCACATTTCCTCCATGAACGCAGATTGTTTTATTATTAATCAACATAGGGCAAACAAATGTTTTACATTGGAAACAGTAATAGTAATAATCATAGTTTTGCACATTTTCCGACATGTTACAGACCAAACCAGTTACTGAATCATAATCAATTTATGCTTGTCTGTACTGTTAGCTTTGAAATAATGTGCTGTTTTTGAATAAGAGGATGGATTCCTTAAAAATCACATTCATCAATTAATTTAAAAAAATAATAGACTGATTAATCGATTATTAAATGATGATTAGTCGCAGAAATGCTTGTTCACATTTCAAAATCCTCTTATCGTGTGCGTACACTGCTTTAGTGGGCCACTTGTATGATATTAAGACACTGAACCAAGCGACTGAGTTTTAATTGTACTCGCAGGCTTTTTACTGACACAGCAATAGTGGTTGGCACTGCCTCATAGTTTGGTGGTTTGATTCCAAATTTACAGTTTCCTCCATATTCCAAAAGCATGAACGTTGGTGTGAATTGTTTTGTGTCTATAATGTCCCGTATGATTGTCTGGTGAACAACTCAACCGCTTGCCTAAAAGATACGGACAGTCTTCATCTTAATTAATGAGAAAAAGCGTGATACATACTTGATAGCTAGCACTGTAATTCTATCGATGTTTTTCGTGGGTCAAGCAAAGCCCATTACTGCCACCTAAAGAACCAGAATGGAACTGATTCGTCCCCAAATTAGAACTGCTTCTCTAAGCCTTTCCACTGTTCCTGCTACATTTCTCTCTGCGGACGTCTGTCCATTAGGTCCATTCTAGTATTTCCTGAAACGGCCCGTGTCAGTCTCTTCACCGTGGTTGAAGCCAGGGGGTTAAAAATAAAAAGGAAATCGTTGGAGCGTGTGTGTGTGTGTGTGTGTGTTCAAGTGGAAGAGTGTTTCCATTGATAAGAGTGCACTGTGCATGTTTGGAGTGTGAACTCTTATATTCCTCGATAGCGACGTCAAGATAAAATGCAGGCCTCAGGATAAGAATCGTATCGTTAAAAAAACGTTATTCTGTCAAAGTAGTGCAGCCTCTAGATAAGGACGTGCTGTATTATGTAGGATGTAGAAGAATTCAGATTCTTGGACTCGGTCGTCGTATGTCGCTCGTGAGCTTTATTCCGAGCTGGATTAGACATTTCTCCTTTTTTGCACTGCAGGCTACACTGATGGAAGCCCCACTTGCCAAGCGTCTGGCGAGATTGTCTGTCTTCATCTTTCTCCTTTCTATCGGTAAGACATCATCTCTCTTTACAGCGATGGAAGTTAAAATACTTTACTGTATGTAAATTTTTCATGTGTCTGCAATTTACTATAACTTTTTATTTGTAATACCTCCCAACATTTGAAAACAAAAAATTGTACTTTCACCAGTTTACTTTGTCAAAATAGGCTGGTTACTTATTGCACCTCAGCGGATGACCTCATAGCTTAGAAAAGTGGCAAGTAGAGAGAGTCAAAGTCAGCGGCAGTTGGGATCTTGAGCCATTGAGATCTTGCTGTTCTATAAGGTGGAAAACGGCAGGTACAGCAGCAACGTGCAGGCAAATGACTCAGGGAGCATTAACGACAACAGATTCGTTAGTCTTGATTTATGGCCCTTATTTAAGAAACTGATCTTGGCTACAAGAATGATTGGTGGCAAATGCATTTTCTTGCGCCAACCTAAATACACCAGCTTCTGCTGTATAATATATAAAAAAAACACACAAGTGAGATGTTTAAATAAAGTTTTATTGTATTGTGTATTTATCATGTATTATCATTAGATAATGTAGCATAGTTGTTACTCAGTTCACGTCACCAAAACGTCTGGAGTGTTTAATTTTGAAAAACTTGAGCCAATGTTAACTTGCTTAGTTCATAAAAAAAAAAAGTAAAATTATTTGTTTCTGCTCAGTTTGATCGCTGTGTAAATTAATATAAGAGGAAAACTCCAGTTATTTTTGATTGTGCTGTTATAAAAAGTGGTATTGTATATACAGTACTAATTCATTTAGACTTTTTACCATTTTTAAAAGCATTTCAGTCTGCACTTTAAAAAAAAAAAAAAGTACCAGATTTGAATCAGTACTTGTACCTTACCAGAGTATTTTTTCCACACATTTATCTGTACTTCTACTTTAGTTCTATAACACATGAGTACTTTTGCCGCCACTGTGAACTTTTGTTTTATGTGCGCTCTGACATTCAGTGTCCTGTCTCCACATAGTATCATGCGACCGAGACTTGCACTTTTGCGGCACCTGGCGGCACGGCAAACATCCGTTGAGCCTGAACTTCGACATCTCGCCCGGATGCGGTCAGATCAGCATAGCAGCCGATGAAAGCTCCCTGGCCGTCCGCGGGCAGATCGCAGCGCTGTGCAGGCGCTCTGGCAAGCACCACCTTGGCCACCAGGCGCTCGACTCGGATGGGGAGAGTCGCTTCTGCTTGTACTGGGAGCCGCTGCAGGACCAGTTGAAGTTGCAGGTAACTCACCTTTGAGCGCAAACGTTTTCCCACCCTTGACCTTGATTTTATATTGTTAATCATACATGCAAAAAATATATTTCCCATTACAGGGTCAAAAATATTTTCTTCTAGTCTAGGGGTCATCAACCACCAGACCGTGGACTGGTACTGGCCCGCAGCCCATTTGGTACCAGGCTATTCAGAAAGACATGAAAAAAATAAAAATTCTTCTGATTATTATTATTATTAGCTATTATTTATAGTTTTATATATAAATATATATATATATATTTTTTTTTTTTTTTTTTTTTGTGCTATTTTTGGTGGCACATATATGATTGAGAATCGTGATATTATGTGACCAAGTGCGAGCTGTGAGCATTCACCCGATCAGACGAAGCGCAAATGTGTGTGACAGCTGCCAATCAGAATTCAGCTTTTCCTTCTAACTTCGGTTTGCAAGTTGAAGTAATAGTAAGAAGTAAACAATGACCAAATGGTCGCTGATGGGCTCAGTGTTAAGTTTCGAAGATGAAGCTATTTTGATGAGATGTTCCGTGCCATTGTTAGTGCGACCGTATCTCCACAGTGACGTGGAAATGAAGCCGTTGTGCAAGGTTTGTCCTGAACAACTGGAAACACCCAACAACACCTGTTGAATTACTTGAACAAGTACTACCCAAGTGATGATGTGGAAAGCATGAAAATGTACTGCCTGGCCCCGTAGCATTAGCAGTCTTGCTGCAGTTAATTAGCCGCTACTGTCTTGATTAATATTATTTTATACATTTGTTGTACTGCTGAATATTTTTTAAATGGTTGGGAACAAAAATCATCCTTTTAATTTTGTTTAAAGATGTACTTACTACATTAAGAAAATGTTGGCACACTCTCTAGTAATCTTAGTTTTTAGTACCAATGCGATGAAACCGACTATTTGAAAACATTGTCAACAAAGTCATGTCAAACATTTGCCAGTCTGCGAAAAGTATTTACTTGTCTGAACTGGTTCGTGGCGCAACAAAGGTTGGGGAGTCCGGAGACCACTGCAGTTAGACGACACACAGCGTTTTGTTTTGTTTTGGTTTTTAAATGAAAACATTAATCAGCCGTGCAGTGCGATTTAGCCAATAAGAAACATGCTGATGCCTCCATTCTTAATATTGTGAAGATTCAATGTTATGCGTACAATATTGTAAAACTCTGTTTTGAAACCACTGAGTTCATCTGTCTTGTTTTGCTTTCTGTCATTGCATGTTAAGTGAAATGGGTGCATGACTCATTCCGCAATTTTTTATTTGTATTCATTATGTTTACAATTAACTTATTGTCTTCAGTAACAATATTTAGAGGCCTTATGAACAAAAGGACTCACTGAACTTGTTGCCTAGGTGGGAGTGAGGAACTTCACCCTTTGCTGGCCCAGCGGCATGCCTGACTCCTGTTGCACGTACCTGTCCTACACCTCCGACGGACCCGAGGCCACCTACGGCATCGCAGACGGGATGATCGAGAATGACGACACCACCCATAAAACACTGACATCTTACACGTTTAACGGGACCGCTGTCAAATGCGGTGAGATGGGGCCCATGTATTTTCACAATCATTATTCCAGCCTCCACAGTCACATTTTTTAAACTCTTAATTTTGTATTTTTGTAGGCACTTTATGTCCCAAGCAGAGCCATGGAGACGCCCAACACGACGTGTAATTACCCCCTTCCGTTTCTTTTTATGTGACTTTGTATTTTATGTAACGTGGCAAGTATTGTATGTCAAAACACTCTCCTGTATGATTACTTTTAATAGCCATTTATTTGGAAGGCTGTGTGCAAAAATTTCAAAATAACCTGGCCAGTAGTGATAAAAGCTTGAAAAAAATCACAGTTTGCAGCTGAATTGACAGCGGTGCGCGTGTGTTTATGGCCTAGGACTGACCAGGCTTCTGTGGAGCCCCTCTGCGCTCTCAGCTTGGAGGTGAAACTCAAGGATGACTTCAGAGGCATGAATATCAGCTCGCCTGTGAGTCAAACACACAAAAAGTAAACTAAGAACTTGACGCATCCGTGGATGTGAAGCTGTAAAACCTACTCACATGCTGACGTTTGATCATAGCACTGTGCCACGTGCAGATATTCCTTCTTCTCTCTGTACTATAGCGCCACCTGGTGATTAAAATTAAATTATGGGATGCAAGTCTCATGACGACCAAATATGTCTCAGAATGTTGTTTTAAGTGGCATGTGGAAAAGCTGTTTTGCTGTTTTTTTTTGTTTGTTTTTTTTGCATTGTACTAGAACCAATAATTTTATTTAAATCTTTATGTAAATGTTTATTGGCCATTGTTAACAAATTTGTCATCATATTTAAAAAACTAAATATTTTTGTATCATTATTTTTTTCTTGTTCTACCAAATATTCTATGACGGTATAAGCTTTTTATGATTATTTTTAATATTATAATTAGTTTTATTTATGATTATATTAATATAATCACGTTTTCATTTTATTTTCATTATTTTAACAATACTAAAATAATACTTTGTTTATAATTTGTTCATCTTTATTTTCTTTTTCATTAGTTTTAACAGTATTTTTTTTTTTTATTTGACATTCATCCTCTTTTTGACTTTCGATTCCAACTTAAGGTCATGTTTAAAAAGATGTTATTTTCATCTGTACTTTTTTTTTTTTTAATGACCGCCCTAAATCATATTTCCATACTGTTTTTCAGCTTGTGGAAGGCGTCGCCCCAGAGTCCACCACCACCATCCACCTTCCCTCGGTTTTGAAGCAAGCTGCAAAGAACAGCAGCAAAGTTGTCTACACTTTCTTCAAAAACAACTCCATGTTCCAGGTGAGCCCAGCAATAAGATACTCCAATAAAATTCTGTACATCAGTACAGTACACAACATTGGGATGCTGTGGAATGTGTGCGCCTTTCAGGAGGGTCTCAAGGCGGTAAGGGTCCTTGACGATGTGGTTGAAATCTCCATGGAGAACGAAGTCATCCAGAACCTGCCTGAGCCAATCAGGATTGGCTTCCATCATGACGTCATCCCTGTAGGTTTTCTACACAATACCTAACATAGTTTTAACTCTGCTACCTGTGAAACATTGTATATTTTGTATCTCCTCATGACAACAGATTTTGTTGACATGTTCAGCAAAGCCTGCATACTTGAATCTTGATAAAAATGATGAAAGCTTTTTTTCCACCTTCATTCCAGAAAACACGTTCAAGGACATGCGTCTCGTGGGACACAAAGAAAGGTAGAAGCTTTATCACTTTTTGTGCCCTATTTCATTAAAAAGTGACCTCCCTCAAATGCTGGTTAATGTAAACAGAAGGCCGTGTTTAAACCTTTATTTTTTTTTTGTTTTTAAAATATTTTTTCTGATAAAATAAAAATCTTCGAAATCTTGCTTTTTTTACATTGTTTTTAAACTATTTGGGGATACAAATAATAAATATCACAAAATTCCAAGATGCAGTATATACTTTAATTAAAAAAATCAGATCAAAGTGCAAATAATCACAAAATGTGTTTATTAATGTTTTATTTTCTTTTTCAGTTTAAATAAAGAAACAGTTTTTAAAAATACAAACCTCAAAATTTGGACATACATCCTTTTTTGGAGAAGGTAGGCAGGGGCGGTTGGATGTAATGTAAGAAAACATAAAATGCGCCAAAAAAAAAATTATACTCCAATATATTTTTTCTTCAGTGTCACTATACACTTGTGGGGGGAGTCAAAAAAAAAAAGAGGAAATGAAGGCCTCCCTCTTCCTCTATTTGAGGAAATACTGTGTGTTTATTACTCACTGTGTCCCCTTATATGATGCAGAAGAATGTCTTGAGTGTACCTTTTGTGTGTACATGTAGATCCGATGAAGGTGAAGTGGTCAGTGGAGGGTTGCAAGACGCAGCAGAGAGGAGCTAAGCACACCGAATGCCTCTGCGACCACCTCACCTACTTCACAGTGCTGGTGGTGAGACATGCACATACATGTACAGTATACATGCATAAACATGCCGTCGGGCCTTCTTGCTTTACTTAAGAGACCATTCTGCCTCCAACAACAGCAACTGGAGCCTCGCCCGGTGCGCCACCTGCTGGCTCTGACTGCTATTACATCTCTGGGCTGTGCAGTGTCTTTCATCAGCGGCATTGCTCTCATCGTCTTCCTCTGCAGGAGAAGGTCATCTTTATGACATCACGATAAAAGTGGTGCATGAGAAAGAATTATGAAACCAGATCTCCTTTTCACCCTCAACAGGCGAGTTAAGGATGCGTCCACACCTATCCATCTGGGCCTGGCCGTGTCCCTCACCTTTCTCAACTTGCTCTTCTTCTTAACCGGCGTCCTGGCCAATGTGGGAGGGCAGGACCTGTGCGTCCTGGTTGGTGCGGGCCTTCATTACGCCTTGCTCAGCGCCTTCTCCTGGATGGGCATTGAAATTTTCCACACCTTCTGGCTGGTCTATGTGGTATTCAGACCCTCTCCGAATCTCTGCGTGTGGAACCTGCTCGGCTTTGGTATGTGTTTCCGTGCTCACTTGCCTCATAGGATTATTGTAAAAAAGAGGTGGAGTGATCTCTTAAATGCTCCGCCCTCCCATTTTAGTCCTGCCTGCCATTCCCATCATTATCCTGGCCGGGGTTGGTGACATCTACGGGCTGAGGGAAGTGGCGTCAAGTGATGACAAAGGCAACCCGTTCCTTATGTAAGCCTTCATTTACAAATGTCCAAAAATATCAAGTATAGGTACAATTAATACAATCATTCAAAAAAAGAGACTTTTAGTTATTAAATGTGACTTCCAGTTGAGGTTTGCTGTCAAACTAACCATAAAACAGAAAATAACCTGTTGTGGGTGGTCGTGTTGAGGATACACAGGACTAAAAGAGATCGTTTTGTCCTTCATTGGCTTCCATCATTAGTTCATCTCCCTTCCTGTGTTTCCAGGTGCTGGATGAAGCCCAACCCCAAGGCCTTGCTTGCTCATCACCTTACAAACACCACCGTGTTGGCCTTGCTGGTGTCAACGGGCCTGGTGATGCTTCTCCTGGTCTACCGGGAGATTCGCACCCGTGACGAATGGCGAAATAACCGCGTGGCCTTCCTCAGCATCTGGGGCCTCAGCTGTCTCTTCGGCACCACCTGGGGCCTGACCTTCCTCGACTTTGGACCTTTCTCAGACTTTATCCTCTTCCTCTCCTGCATCCTCAATTCCTTCCAAGGTATTGCACGAAAGCAGGCTGGAGTGGTACTTTATTTGTTAAAGATCTTCATTGGAGGGCCGACTTAATACGGTCAGTCATGAGTTTTTATTGTGGACCAAAGGGAGTTGCAGACTATTGTATCAGTGTGGGAACGTCCCAATGAGAGAGTGTAATCGAGACTCACGGTGTCGTTGGCGCCTGGCAGAAGAAAGGCCACTTCCTCTCACGTGCTTTGCTGCACAAAAGCATAGCAGTGGATGCATTTGAAATGGTGATATGATACTGTGTCCTGCACTAAGTCGGCACGTCCATTATGATAAGACACACTAAAAAAGTGTCATACTTGAAAAGACACAGAAGGTTTGCCGTTTTAGCCATTTTAGGGTCCTTTTGGCTAGAATTAAATATTTACCAGATAAACCTGCAGAAGGTTTTAAAAATTGAACCCTCAAATACAGTTTCGTTTACCAATGTGAAATTTAGTTGGCATCTCTATCAGGAAAAGACCCACAAATAGTCAGTAACCAACACAAAAAACACAACCAATTTGGTTTGAAGTGGACATTTTAGGATAATCTTGGCCACCTGGTTAACGCCACACACACAAATACACGCACAGGCACGTTTTGAAAATGATGTCCCTGAAGTCAGTTTAACTTGACAATATGAAACTTGGTAGGCATATCTATCATGAGAAGACCTACAAAAAACTATCATGCCCAAAAAAGCACAGGTCAGCCATTTTGGTTTGCCATTTCAGGTCTCAAGACTCAAACAGTGGCTTGATAGCTCTCCCCAGAATGTTTTGAAAATCCAGCCCACAACACCAGTTTCACTTTGCAACTGGAAATTTGGTAGCCATGTCTATCGTGACAAGACCCACGAAAAAGTCTCAAGTGTCCATGGCCGAAAAGATAAAGTTTTGGTTTAAATCAGCAATTTTAGTGTTTGTTTGTTTTGGGGTTTTTTTTAGCTATTGCCAGTATATTGAAGACAAACTTGTCTAAATTTTGTCCAATGTTTAAACTTCAACCACATTTATTGAACAGATGGTTGATCCATTTCTTGTTCTTGTGTTATCATCACACTTTGTCTTCATCCTGTAATGGCCTGAACCTGGTATGTTCTCTGCAGGCTTCCTGCTGATGCTGAGGTTTTTCATGCTGGACTGGATGCGCAAGCACGCCATGAGGATCAAAGAGTCGCCTGCCAAGGTTTGTCGTGAGCCGACATCGCCGTCCACGATCAGTCAGGAACCTCTGGAGCCGCTTTGCCCCAATTCTTGATACCTCCCTTCTATTATACGTAATCATCACTCAGGTAAATCACGCCTCGATGTCGGCCCGGAGCCTGGCTCTCACCCGTCCTTAGAACACCTAGACTGGCTCTAGTTGTAGATTTTATTATTTTTTTACTTTAAGCTGGACTCATATTATTAAGCTTTATTTCCAGACAGAGGAAATGTTACTGCAACTGCACTGATATTTCCTCTTGACTGTTTGATGACCTAGAAATCATTTCTGTTTTGGACCTTAGCTAAGCTTTGATATTTGTATTTTTTTTATTGTGTACAGTTTTCATGTAGCACTTTAAATGTTCTGTTTTTGTATGACAACCTTGAATGGGAAATGCTGTTTTTCTCAGTTGTCTGTCAATTTTTGTTGCATGAAACAACAAAAAGTATCTATCAACATTTTTCACCTGAAACACAAAGATGTTTGTTTTGACTCAATTTTTTTATCACAGAATTTGGAGATACTTCACATGCGTTCCTGTTGGACACAAATACTGTATTCCCTCATATAGTGGCTGGAGATTATATTTATATATTTACGTAACTGTCGGGAATACCTGGCATTCATTGGTTGGAGACCTTTAGTTTTATTTTGGACAGCATGCGGTACAAAATGTTAAAAAATTGTCTCTTTTTTTTAATTCAATGGAATGAAAAATCACCCCCTAAAAATAGTCACATTTGGCCACATGACTTTACATTTGCTTGGCAAGTACATCTTAAGAAGCCATGCCTGAAAAGACACAACAGATTACTTGTGACATTTAGCAGTCCTTTCCAACTTCAGCTTTACAGATTCCACGTCTGCTCTGCAGTGTGTGTGGTGGTTAAGACCACCAGCATCAGATGTTACTGTGAAGGTAATGACAGTCTCTGTTCTTGGCATCACCACAGTTGCCTATTTGAGTTGCTGTGTCTATTATAACAGAGGCCACTGTTTGAGGAAGTACGGGAGGTAGGCACAAAAGTTGACATTTCCATTTAAAGGGAGGTAAATGATGTGAATTATTAGATGCTTGCCTCCGTGTGAGTCGTTTGTCAATAATTATTATGATTGCACAAAAGGGAGGCTACTGTTTTGTAACAATGATGATCATGCACCAAAATAGAGCAAAATCTTTGAGAGTACACGTTGTTCAAATATGCAAACAAACGAATGTTTTCTTTCAAATGACACATTACATAACGGGAGGAGTTTATTTGAGTCATCTGCTTTGAATTAACACTCTTGTTAACATTGTTTCTTTGGTACATCCAAAATGTGAGTTGTGTCTTTTTTGGATTCAATTGTTTTAAAAATATGTGCAAAAAGAATAAGCCCAAGAGAAGAAGTTTTTGTTTCATACATTTTAAAGTATTTCTCTCCTTTTTTTTTTACTTTTAAAACTGTTGTCTATGAAAGGTGACATAAAGGGTTTATGTTGAAAAGTCTTGTTTGGACTTGTAAAACTAACACAGTGAGGTGGTGTGTTTTTGAGTCAAATCCTGATTTTACATTGAAATTAATGTGACCCACCAGCAACAAAGTGACTTCTTAGCTACTGTGATGTTTGCACTTTTAGTTTCTGTGTTCTCCTCTGTATTTTTATTCAGATTGTTGTGTATATTAGTTTTTGGATGTACAGTAAATGGAGCCTAAAAATAAATAATTTTGATGATTAAAAACACATTCATGAAAGTAGGCTCTTGTCACAAGTCTTTTTCCTATGAAGCAAAAAGATTGATCTTGCTTCCTGGAATTGTCACTGACTTTGCTGGCTTGACAGAAACCTCTGAGTGAACTTAAGTGTATGTTATTTTTACCCTCCATTTATCTACACTGTCAACTATAGCGGACATGCTGTGATAAGACTAACCCCTAACTTCAAGAGCACACATAAGATGGCTGCGGAGGCCTCCAAGTCACCTGAATGTGACCTGAAGAGCAATTCTGTCTTTCTCAGACCTGGTCGTGATAGGTGGATGCCAACACAATCTTTTGCACTGCTTGTGACACTTTGCACCAGCGTTATAATTACTATCGCTGCCAACACTTGGCCATTGCAGGACCACTCTAATTATTTGCCTTTTCCTCACATGGAAGTAGCAGTTATCTTATATTTAATACATTCATTTCAGTCAGTATGTAAACATATCATTTTTAACCATGCTAATAGACAGTTCTGGGATACATACTGTTAGTGTCTAGTACACACGCATCCATCTTTAGGAGATCAAAAAATAAGCATTAATTGGATTCTTGGCTTGTTTTGGATGAGAAGAGCGCTGACAAGGAGCACATTCTCAGTAGTATGACCTTCTCAGCGCCACCAAAGCATTATGAGCTTCCCATGTTTTATGCTGTGCACCAAAATATTGTTACAATTTTTATATAAATTGTAATATTACAGTATTCAGATATTTTTGGATTACAGTTTGAATATTTGCTTACCTTTTTTTTTGGGTATTTTTCTTTATATTTTCACATTTAGATATGAATTAATATAATTTGTTTATAAATTAATTTTTCTCATTTTTTATTATTTTTATTTTTTATTTGAGCCATTTTGCATTAACACTGCCCGTTGTCTTTCCGGCTGTCAGGTCCAAGGGGCTCAACCACAACTGCCCCAATGTTCAATTATTATTTTCTTGTTTCATATAAGGTGATTTTTTTTTTATTCAAAACGACAATATTTTAGCCCTCTAGCTTTTAATATAGTTTCTTTTTTTGTTTTTGTGGGGCGGGGATTATTTAATAAAAAATTAGTGATCATGAAATCAATTGTATATATTCAAAAACGCATTTTTGAAATGTCATTTGTGATGTACAGCGTTTATTTAATATATTAAACATATTATTTAATTTTATTCAGACCAAATATTTTTTTTTTTTTTATTTTTTTTATTTCCATCAAACAGTAACATGAATTGCCACTTGTCGTCCAACAGAGTTCAATATTAGTCTCAATCGCGCCTGTCCTATCAACCATTTAAAATAAATCCATGTACAAGACACGCCTACATGACATTATTTAATACTGCTAAATGTAAAAATGTATTAGAGAAAGAAAAAAAAACGCATGCTCTTCTTTTGGTTTGAAATAAAATATTAAAAGGGTGAACGTCTTTGCCGTATCATTCCGCAAAGCTACGGGATGACGTCACTGTGTCGCGGCTGCCCAGTTGTCTCCAGGTGCCGGTGGTGATGCACTCTTCTCTCCGAACGCCGGCTATCAGACTTCAGTTGGAGGAAGCGGTCCGCTCAGGTACTACCGGGACGCACACACGAGAGTCTTTTTTCCCCCAAACCCGCGCACACACACACACACACACACAGGTGTCGTTTTTGGCAAATTTTCGAAGGGGGGGGGCACGGGCTGCTTTTTGTAGTGGGACAAAAGCGAAAAGTCAGCCTCGTTCCTGGTAATGTCGAATTTGTCGTGGTAACACCGGAGGTCCACGGGGCTCAAAAAACATTAATTACAAAATAAAACATTACCTTATCCATCTTGTTAAGCGAAGCGCCATTTGTGTGGTCTTTTGGCTTTATTTTGAAAGTATTGCGTCGAAGTCAAGCAGTAATTAACGGGAACTTTTCTTTTCCTGTTGTTTCAACTGCGGACGCCGGTATTTGTTCAAGTTGTTGTCCTTTCGTGGATTTATTCTTAACAACGAAAACATAAATCTTTTATCACTCATAAAATGAAAGTAACGTTTCGATAACTGCCGTCAACTCGTCACCGAGAATAAGCTCACGGCAAAACTGGCTGTATCATCAGAAACGCATCTCCTCCTACCTCCACCTTGTTGCCTTCTTAAATGGGATTTATTTGAAGAAAAATGTCCGGAAATCGTTGTAAAAACTGCTTCTTTCAATTCATTGTCACCGATCGAAATAAGTTAATTTGAACGCTGTAGCCATGTTTACTGAAGTGGTGGCTACTCTTACATTTTGCCACTGTTTTAAATATTTTTTAAAGGAGCAATTAATAATAGATCTAAATATTGGGTAAACTATATTTTTAAAATGATGCATGACTATTTATGATTATTTTTTTAAATGGTATTTTGTATTGTCTGGAGTAAAAGATCTGATCGGCTTTTTTAAAATGCTTTCTTAAAGAGACAGGACACCTTATTCAACTCCTTATTTAGTATCAAAATCGTTAATAATTATCTGAATTAATCTGTAGGATTTAACTCGTTTGTTAGAACAGTGGCTTCTCCAGCACAGATGCCATAAGTGATTTAAAAAACTGGTTAAAGACCCACGGGACAACCTATTATTTTTTGTATGGTTTCTTAAAGAGGCAGGAATCCCTATTTCTCCAAATCAAGCACAAGTTAATGACTTTGGTTGATTTATGTGCTGTAGAGCATGTTTACAAAGGCCTCTCGTACCTCAGCTGGTGCTGTTTCATGATAATGAGTAATTAACAATACATATTCAGTAAAATATGTTTGAACAAACACTTTTTTCATTAAAATGTACTAAATAATTAGTTTTAAGCAGCTCGGATAATGTATATGTGGATGGTTTTAACATATTTTGAGTTATCAAAAGGATATGGGACAACCTGTCTTCTTAAAGAAACAAGGCAAGTCAACTTTATTTATATATCACATATCATACACAAGACAACTCAATGTACTTCACACAACCAATAGCACATTACCTAAAAGTATTTACCACAGAACAACTAGATATATTTGTAAAGCAAAGAGGTCAAAACTATTCTGTTAAAATTACTAAAAGAACATATATTGAAGTTGTTAAATATAGTATAGCTGCATGTCACCTGCATAGCTATGATAGCTAACATTGGCCTTGTAAAGCAATTGGCCCACGGTTAGTTACAGCTTGGACTACAGGAGTTCAAAGACTGACCCTTGAGGGATCCCACATCATGGCCATTCGATCAGATTCAAAACTTCCAATCGTCACAAAATAACTCATATTCTCCAAGTTTGTCTGGAACCATGTTTGGACTGGTTCATTTAATCATAGCCACATTTCCTAACATAAATTAATTTCTCGTCTTGTGTTGCCTTTTTGCGAACGTTACACAACAGGTGTGACCTCCACTTGCTTCTTATTACACGTGCGTGTGACAAGTATGTCTAGTAATGAGGTTCCACTTAACAGAGGCGTGCTCCTTTTATGGCGCAATCTGTGATGACCTTGTGGTGAGAGCACATCTTATTTATAGACCTTATAGTGTAGAACTGAAACCTGCCACATCGTAAAAAAAAGAAATTAAAAAAATCGAAACAATAAGCACGATGTGGAGTTGATCTTGTGTTGTTGCTCTGCTGACATTCTATCACAGTGTTTGCATTCAAAAAGATACAGGCACAAAAATCCAAAGAACAATGAAAACGACTCTTGAAAGTGCTAATGCGAAGTAAAATAAGTTCCAAATCCTGTTCTGTGGTTATTTCACGCTCTTTAGAGGTATTGCCAAAAATAGCAAAGAAAAAGCTTAACAATACTGGTGGATGGAGTTGATCTTGAGCTTTGTTGCTAAGTTCCATTTCGTGTTCTATGGTTATCATCACTGCTGTGTGTCCAACAGCTCCCTGCAGAAGTTGCCACTGCTTAACCTCAGCTGCCCCCGGCCAGTGCCAACATGTCCCACCAGGAAGCCTCCAAGACGGCGTCGAGTAATGGTGCGCCGGCAGCGTCGCCTGAGGAGAGCATGCGGCTGAAGAAGGAGATCTCCCTCCTGAACGGCGTCAGCCTCATCGTAGGCAACATGATTGGCTCGGGCATCTTTGTGTCGCCCAAGGGCGTGCTCTTTTATAGCGCCTCCTACGGGCTGTCGCTGGTCATCTGGGCGGCGGGTGGCCTGTTCTCAGTGGTGGGCGCGCTGTGCTACGCCGAACTGGGCACCACCGTCACCAAGTCGGGGGCGTCGTACGCGTACATCCTGGAATCTTTCGGCGGCTTCCTGGCCTTTGTGCGCCTGTGGACCAGCCTGCTGATCATTGAGCCCACCAGCCAGGCTGTCATAGCCATCACCTTTGCCAACTACCTGGTGCAGCCACTGTTCCCCACGTGCGAGCCCCCCTACGCCGCCTCTCGCCTCATCGCCGCCGCATGCATATGTATGTCTGCCAGCCACTCGGTTAATAATGGTGGCGGGCTGTGCATTGGGCAGATGTGACTTAATCCGACCACTTACCATTTAAAAGAGAAAATCACGTCAAAAATGTTCTTTAAAATAATATGTTCTATGCACCCCTACTAGTCTAACATGGTATTTTGATGAACTCTTTCAATAACAGCCTTTTTCAAAAAAGAGAACCTTTTGAGAGACAGTCAATGTAGAGCATTCTGACTTATCCTTTAAGGCTCACAGAATATTTTCTGTGAGCCTTAAAGGATAAATTTGATGACCGTAAATACAGAAACAACGACCAAATCAAAGATGAGAATTTTCTTCATTCATGACACAAAGAAGTTTATTTCTATCTTATTCCAGTTTTTTTAGTAATCGGCAGTGTTCGATCCTAATCACCTATCTTGGATTTGAGAATGCATGAAACACGTTTTTTATGTTAAGAATTATTGCTTTAGTACAATCCAATACTATAGATGCTTGAAGTAACCAAACAGTCATTGTCTTCTGTAAAATACCACCACCAACAATGAAATCAAAGTCATGTATGTTTAAAGTAACAATTTTATATTTCACAAACTTACTTTTTTTCATGGGAGTAATAGTAGTATTTAGTAGTGTGTGCATGCATTGTGCCATATCTGTGTAAGTGTGTGCAGTACATCATCGCATCTACAACTAAATTTAAATAATCTTCTCTTTTGCGACATTCTTTGTAGTAGATACAATGTGACAAACAATTTCTTCAATCACAAGCTGCTTGAAACAGTCAAATTTCCACAGTGTCAAAGCATTCCTTTAATACACATTGATCTCTCCCAAAAGAGACCCAATGCTACCATCTGCTGGCCGTAGTTACTTTATGTATTTTTTTTTTTTATGTGTTACTTTCCTAGCTTAATGATCAAACCAGTCGGCCAAGACTTTTTCTCAGCCGATTGATTCCCAGTGAAATATGTAATTGACGGCAATTGCCGTGTTGATGACTTTTCACATCATTGGTGCTCAAGAGTTGTTTGTGAAATATGAAGTAATCCACTCAAGCTGTCATGTACGTGTGTCTCCTCCTCAGGCCTCCTCACCTTCATCAACTCAGCTTACGTAAAGTGGGGCACCCGCGTGCAGGATGTGTTCACCTACGCCAAGGTGGCCGCCCTCATTGTCATCATCATCACAGGCATTGTTAAAGTGTGCCAAGGTGAGCCAACAAAATATTAGGGGAAAAAAAGACAAAATTGTTGCAACAAGACACAACAGACATGAAGCTTGCGTGTGTGTTGGTCAGGTTACACCGGCAACTTCGAGTCGTCCTTCCACGGCTCCTCAACAGACCCCGGCAACATCGCTCTGGCGCTCTATTCGGCGCTCTTCTCCTACTCGGGCTGGGACACGCTCAACTTTGTCACTGAGGAGATCAAAGACCCTGAAAGGTTGGCCCCTTTTTTTCCTGTCTTTTCTGTCATTCGTGATTGTCATCGGCTTATTTTGCAGGAACCTTCCTCTGTCCATCGCCATCTCCATGCCTATCGTCACCACCATCTACATCCTCACCAACGTGGCCTACTACGCCGTGCTGGACATGAGCGCCATTCTAGCGAGTGACGCTGTGGCCGTGGTAAGGAACAATTCGTCACTACGGGTTTCGAGTGGGCGCTCGAGCCATCCAGGTTGACTTGATTCAAACGTGAGGAATTTCTGATTGCGTGTTGAGACGTTCGCAGACCACACGTTAGGCGTGATGAGCTGGATCATCCCCATCGCCGTGGCGCTGTCCTGCTACGGTGGCCTCAACGCCTCCATCATTGCTGCGTCCAGGTAGCGTTCAATTCAGCGGCGTTTTCTGTGCGTCTTTGTGTCGCATCTGCCATTTTGCTGGCTGTGTGTGTGCAGGTTATTTTTTGTGGGTTCCCGTGAGGGTCACCTGCCTGACGCTCTGTCCATGATCCACACTCAAAGATTCACACCCATCCCTGCTCTCATCTTCAATGTAGGGAAACATGCACAACTCTCTTCTATTCTACTTTAATTTTCTCGTCAGTGCTCTTGCGTAACCATTTTGAACTGTTGTACAGACCGCTCCAAAAGTATTGGAATGTCAAGGTCAATTTCTTACTTTTTATTCTATTCTTCAGAATCTTGGGTATTATATGAAAAGATGAATATGATACAGAAGTTCAGCGGTCAAACTTTTAGTTCATGGTTTTTGCATCTTAATGTGTTCAACTACGGAAGTGTGGAACTGCCAATGTGGCGTGAACATTTTTGACTGGCAAATACGTTCAAATGTACTTGCGAGTACGCTTGAACGTACTCATTGGCTAAATGTTACAAACGTAGCATTTTTTTCACCATCAAGCCACAGGGTATTGACTTGAGCATGAGTGAGTAAAAGGAATTATTTTATTTATTTATTTTTTTACATTAGGCCTACATTATATCAATACGTTCAAAAATTAAGTAAGTAAACGTTGTTTAGAAATGAAAAAGAACTGAAAAGAAACTTGATACCATTGTTCCAGGTAAGGATTACATGTTATTCTCTTTAAGTTAATTTAATAAATGTCTGTTCCAATTTTGCTAACTAGAAAAGTGGGTGGCTTCATTCAATAGGTGCATTACAATTTCCAACTGATCACCATCAAACCGTGATAATTGCTCTGTGAAGGAAAGAACCTAATTGGTCCACAATTCTCATCCAATCTACTTCAAACATTTGGGAATTCTTTTGGCACGGCGGGACAGCAACGATATGATGTGACGAGATATTTGTTGTTTCCAGTGCATGATGTCGCTGATCTACTTGACGGTGGAGGACGTCTTCCAGCTCATCAACTACTACAGCTTCAGCTACTGGTTTTTCATGGGCTTGTCCATCGCAGGACAGATCTACCTTAGGTGGAAGGAACCGCAACGACACAGACCGATCAAAGTAAAGCACCGCCACTCTCACTCAACAGTATCGTGGATGTGATGAACATACAGTATCACAATCCATCTTGTGTTAAGGTTTGAAACAAAATTGCAATTTTTTTTGTGTGGCAGCTGAGCCTGTTGTACCCGCTGGTGTTCTGCATGTGCGCCGTGTTCTTGGTGGCCGTGCCGCTCTACAGCGACACGCTCAACTCCCTGATCGGTATCGCTATCGCCCTGTCGGGGGTGCCCGTCTATTTCCTGGGAGTCTACCTGCCCGAATCCAAGCGCCCGCCCGTCATCACCAAACTGCTGCGTGAGTTTCCTCGTCGTCATGATTTAGACATTCAGATGTGTTTTTTGTTGAGGCAACCCATTTAGGCAGGAAATGGGCTAACAAATGTGAGTAACAAAAATTTTGTGCTTAATTGATTGAACTGTTGCGGGGAGAAAAACTAATGAAAATAGCTCAAATTAATTCAAAGTATCATGTTGTAACCCTTTAGCAATAAAGACCCTGTAAAGCGACAAAAAAAAAAGTCTTGTTAATTTGACATACCACAAAGAAGAGTATTGTTAATAAGCCTGCCAAATTTGAAGGCTTAAACAAGAATACTAAAACTGAATAATATCTGCCAGTGCGTGAATGCAAATTATTTCCGATTAGGTTCCACAATTTAATTATGGACAAATAAAAATATTGTTTTGCAATTTATCTGATTATTTGGGGAATTTTTTAAATAAAATAAATAAAATGAATGTTGTGTTTTTCAAATCATTGATAAATCATATGAGGCTTGTGTGTGCAGGTTCTCTCACCCACTGCACTCAGTACACGTGCTTCTGCGTACTCACCGAGTCGGACAAGAGTGAGTAAACAAACTGCACCAGCACCGCCGTATTGGATGATGGGAAACAAAAGAGAGGCCTGACCTTTTTTTTATGGTTTATACTTCTTGACTTCTTCCGTGGAGTCAAGCAGGTAAATAGTGCACTTACATTTCTTTTCCTTTTCTTGATTTACATCCCAAGGCATCGATTTTCCTTTCCTTGCGTCTTTTCTCTAGGTGGTTTTCTTTGCCATGTTTACAGATTCTAATGTCAATGTTCTTGTCACGCGACTGCCTTTGGGGCCCACATAGCAGGTTTCAGGATTCAGTCAGGTCAATTCTAAGGATGCCTGTCAGTGTTTTAGCTCTTTAATGCCACATACAACATAGAGGGCTCATCACAGTGTTTGATGCGACTTTTCAAAACCGATAGGAACTGCTGGAAATAAAACTATGTATTATATTGTTTAATAATATATAAACATTGTTGCTGTCCAACTGAAAGCATGTCTTGCACCCCCCCTTTTTTTTTTTTACATTTTCATCAAAAGCTCATGTTTTTGTTATTGTCGATATTGGTTTTCCAAAAAAATATATATATTTTTGTTTTGTTTTTATCAAAACAAAGAAAAATTATGTGGTTTCAAACAAAAATTGTAATAAATAACCATGCTTTTTAAACCCAAACATGGCATTTGCATGCATCTCCAAATTCTTTCTCTTACTTTTTTTATGCTTCATTTACAATATTTTTCATACAAATTCTAAAAACAATGAGTAAAAAAATAAAATAAAACAAAATTTAAAAAAAGAAAAATGTATGAAACTTTTTTTTCTGTTTCCTTTTTTGTCCAAAACATAAAGAAGAAATTTGTCCAAATTCCTTTTCTTTAACTTTGTCTTTGACAAACTAATAAAAATGTTTTGTCAATGAAAAAACACACCAAACTTGGCAAAACAAAAGAGCAACAACAGCAAAAAAACCTAAATTTATTAACAATAAAACTGCAAGCTATTTTGTTTATCCAAAATATATGATCTTTCTTGTTCTCCTAAAACACAATCTGGGGCAATTTTTTTGTTGGACAGTAACAAAAATTGTTATAGTACCGTATGAGCATTTGTTGAATAAACGTCTTATTTATGTAAGTCTAAAGTGTATTAACTTAATGTATCTCTTGCATGAATTTCATTGCTGGCCTTATATGTGGCCCACTCAACCTTTGCCCTCTTTTTGCTGATATTTGTAGAATTTGCTTTAGCGTTGGAAATAATTTCAGTGAAATTCATGACATGACTATTTATTAAAATGTCTTGTTGTACTTCAGGGTGTCAAACTCGTTTTATCATTTCTATTGTTTCCAACAAGAGGGCTGTTGTGACTGAAAATCCAAAGGCATAATCACTTTATATTACGTACTGTCTATACATTGCCCGTAAATGCTACAAGTTCTTATATTTTGAAATCAGCAGTCATAGAAAATAGTGACAAGTGTACTCATGATAATTCACTTTCTCTTTAAGTTACTGGGGCAAGAGGATGCTTGCATCTGTAAAAAACAAAAACTTGTGATCTGAAAATGAGGCACTTGAGATTTTTACTCCTCCAGATCAGGCATGGACAAACTCTAGCCAATTTTTAATTTCTACAACAGGAAATTTCATTTTCACTACATCATTAAACCAAGAGTGACATCTAGAGGAGAAAATTATTACAAGTGCATCATTTATGTATCACTAGTAAAAAGCCTAGAAAATGAGCAGTTTCATTACAGAAGGACCAATGTATTTGGCATGAAAAGCGGACAAGAAACAGCAACAACAGTGAGTGCTTTTAACATTTATTTTCAAATCTGTTATACACATATTTACAAAGCAATATCCAACAAGCAGTGATGACAAAATGAAGCTTTAAGCACTTGATTTTTTTTGTTACTGCTCGAGATGCTGCTCTAGGTTTCGAGATAAATCCAAGTGCAATGAAATGTATTGAGTTTCCACTGCATCTTTAAACCAAGCGTGCCATCTAGAGGAGTCAAGAAATATCACTAGTGCTTCATGAAGCATCATTTGTCCATCCCAACCGACAATCATTCTTTCTTTAGTAACACTCAACTTCAACAAACAAAAACCTGGGCCAAAACTGATGAGCCCCAAAATTGTCCGTCCCACAACACAACCAACCGCACACTGTCACAGTATACAAAACACTCTAGAACACATACGCAATTGAATGCACCGCACGCTAACAGCACAAAGCATACTGAACACACATACGCACAAATGTACTTAAAAAAAAAAAAAATTGGAAAGGACAGATTAGGATTCAGTCCGAGTCGTATTTATCCGTGTCATCATCGTCGAGGTCTCGCTGGTGGTCTTGGTGGTGATTGAGCTGTTGCAGCAGCTCCGTTTGGTAGCGTTGCCAGCTCCTGCGGCATGAAGATGCTTCCTCGTCCTCATTGTCATCCTCATCCCAATAGTCTGTAACCCAATGGGAATAGGCGGGTCAGCGGCAAAATGGACACCCACAATTAGGCAACACATTCCAACTTTTGCTTTTTTTGCGACACTTCCTACGGAATGTACGTAGACATCACTTGTCATATGAAAGTTAAGCTTTAAGTTTGACAGCGGTTAATGACAGGTCTACAAAATAACCATATCATCATATTTCAGGCTTCAAGGTCTTGGTACAGTGGTTAAATTATTTTAACAACAATGATAAGAACAAATAGAGAGATTAGATGTGACAGTAGCATTCGTGAAGTTTTGATGACGATGATGCAACTGACTTTAATTGCAATGGGACAAACAATTTTCAAATTAGAAGCTCAGGGTCTGCTCAAAGTAGTGATTCCTAGATAGGTACTGAGATTATTTAAAAACAATACATTATTGATATTCTAGATCGTAATATTGATACTCCTCCCTGACGCAAAGCGGCGCAGTGGCGCCAGCGACTCATGAGAACAAAGCACTTGAAGGAATATTGTTGTTGTGTTCAACCTAAACTAAGGAGGAGTGAGGCCATACTGACGTACCCATTGTATTGCCAGGTTAAAAAAAGATACCCATCCCTATTAGGAGCAAAGATTATGTTGGTGCGGTGTGATAAAAGGAGAAGACCTACGTCCGTAGCGTTCTTCTCTGTCGCTGTCATCGTCATCGCTCTCATCTTCGGGGTAGTCGTTCCTCCAGTTGTCTTCCTCATTCTCATCATCCTCGTCATCGTACGCCTCCACCTCGCCAGCCTCCTCTTCGGGAACCTAATGACGGCTTATTGCTTACTATTGACTTCAGGAAACCTTCATAATGCTCTCGTACGTACAAACACACGCAATGCATACCAGTTGCGTGTGGTCTGCATAGGCGCTGACGGAAAGGATGTCGTGGATCCACCCTGGCGTGACGGTTTCCTGGTAGTAGAGATCGTACACATAGTCCCCTTCGTTATGTTCCTCGTTGCCGTCGTCGTGGGACTGGCGTTGTTGCTGGTCGTGGATACAAAGGCGTTCTCGTAGCATCTTGGTGTTGTTGCACAGGATCACGTCGGGGTCTGACTGTTGCATCTTAAAAAAAAAAAGTTTTTTAAAAACACTTGACATTTTATAAGGTTAATAGTTGTGTTTGTACTTTCCTTATTTGTTGTAAAAAAAACTATTTGGTATAAATTTCCTAATATTTTTGTATTGTTTCATATTTTTGCATTTGTCTCAAATTTTGATCTAATTTAATATAATGTTTTTCCCTAATATTTTAGCACTTGATGTAATGTTTATTTTTTCCTCAGTATTTTTGTAATGCTTATCTAATTTTTCCCCAATATTTGCATTTCTTTTATTTTTTTAATTGCTTGACCAATTTCTTATGTTCTCATATATATATATATATATACATATATGTATATGTATGTAACAGTACTTTTGCTCACTGGAAACATGATGTTAAATTTTTAGAAAACTCTCTGCGAGTGCATCCAAAATGTCTTCCACTCACCTTGTTGAGTGATTTGTCCAGCTCTGGGAGATCTTCATGCAGGAGATCAACCACCTGGATTTCCCCGAGACCCAAACGCTTCTCCCGTTTCTGGGCGTCTTCCTCGTCCTTTTGCGCCTCGGCCTCAGCCTCCACCACTGCGGCACCGTTGCCCGCCTGATGTCGCGGTGTGTGGGAGGGCAACGTGAGGCTGGTGTTGGTGCGGTGGCTGGAGAGGATCCGGTAACGCTTCTCGCGCCGGATGCCCAACTTGGCGCTGCGCAAGTCACCGAAGATGCGCTGCGAGCTACTAGTGAATGGCCGCAGGGCGTGCGCTACGCGGGGTCTGGCCAGAGCCTGGCGGACCTCCGTCTGCACGGGGGCATCCTTAAGAGGGCAAGAGAGGACACAGTGAGGTTGTGTGGTTTTCATTCACAACGTTTTGGCTGATATTTTTATTTTATTTGATATTTGGTTGTTGTTTTTTGCTTTTTAATGTACTTTTATATTTAATGTTTTCTTCCTGATTGGGGCCCATAGTTCTCGTCCAACAAGGTGAAGTGGCATTTAGCTGTTATGTTAACAGAACAAACTTCCAGATGAAGCCAGCCCAGAGTGTAAATGCTTTTAAGTCTGGGTTAAAAACATTGCTTTATTTCCCCATACTTTCGATTAAGGTCTTACATTGTGTAATCTTTGTGTAGTTTTAGAAACTTAATTTATCTACCTTAAAATGTTTAAATATTTTATGTTTTAATGTTGTCAATGTACGTTATTTTAGTAATACTTGTAAGCTACTTTGGTTTTCTCTGCTTTGCTTCTGAATGTCATTAACTGTTGTTTGTAAATGCTTGGAGGTGCTCTGTCTCTGCTGGTGTGAAGGACATTGAGTGGCCTAGCATATGAAATATGCTATATAAATTTAAAAAAAACTACCTTGGCTCGGCCTGCTATTTAAATATCTCCTGATGGTGGGCACCTGTGTTAAATCTGCTACATCGTTAGTTAAGATCATTCAATTCTACCCCCGGAATAAAATTCTTAAATATAGTCAGCATTTGGTTCAGTTTTTCATGTTTTCATAAAAACAAATCCTTACGTCATTATTTAAGGAGACGAATTATATTTATACTCGTTTCACATTTCCGTCACAGACGACAACATTGCATCATAGACAGGTTTTTTTTGCATCATAGACAAGTACGTCATATAGGCATCGCGCAGTGACGTCATTCAAAGTGACGTACGACTTCCCGGCTAACGGCTACAAGCAAAGCGAATAACTGTTCAATCTTGCGACGCGCCAAGTTAGAGAGCCACCGCACATTTAATGCGCCAATTTGTCTTCCTCAGACGTTAAGGGGACCAAAGTGGTGTTAGCGCAGCTTAAAGTGATCTTTAGCGTCTTTCTTTACGTCGTTTTGACGCTATCCGGGCACAAGCTGGTTAGCCCACGCCGCGGCCATCTTACCTGTGTCGCTACCGTAGCCACGAGTTTGAACACTGACTTCTCCACGTCGGCCTCACCGGGCTCCGGTGCCGTCTCACCGGGAGCCTGGTTCGTCTCCGGTCGGATGCGCTTGCAGGCGAGCAGCAAGGCGTCCGCCGGGTCGGTGCCCCGCTTTCTCTTGACGCGTAGAATGGTGGCGTTGGGCTCCATGTTTGTCTCCTGCGTGAGTGCGTGCCTGTCTGGCTCCGTCTGTGTTTTTCTCTTTGACGTCATCTGACACGAAAGAGCCTCACAGCCCCGCCCAAACAGGGTCATAATAGTTTAGTAGTTTTTATTTCGTTTGAAATTGTTATCGAAAAATGGACCATCCCGGTATGAGCCCTTTAATTCTTAACATATTGACACCATTTAAATACGTTTTTTTCTTTTATTAGAGCGTTTTCCGGTGACTGAAAAAAAAAGATTTCAATTTTGTTGTCGCATATCTCTCATTCGAGTACAAAATTAAAAAAAAACATGACTTGTGTAATAAAGTACAATTCCAACAAATGTTGCGACGCATGTACAGAAATACTTTGTTTGAAGGAAACAAAGGATGAAGGAATGAAGTAAACAAGGATGTACAGAAAGGAGGAAAATTGACACAAATTGGGTAGGATAAGTGAAAGAAAGAATAAAGGAAACGGGTCGTGGAAGGAAAGAAAGATGTATGCAAATGAGAAATGAAACAAGGATCTGGAGGAAAGGCTAATCTGTGTTGGAGTGAGTTCTCCCCAGTTACTCCAACCAGCTCACACCTACATGACAGAATCACTCGACTCTAAATTATGTATGATGAAATTGGTCGACTGCCTAGTACGATGGCCTCACTCTGCAGAGGTCGTGGGTTAGATTCCGGCTCCGGCCTTCCTGTGTGGAGTTTGCATGTTTTCCCCGTGCCTGCATAATTTTCCTCCGGGTACTCCGGTTTCCCCCCACTTTCCAAAAACATGCGGGGCAGGTTGATTGGACACTTTAAATTGCGCCTAGGTATGAGTGTGAGTGCGGCTGGTTGTTCGTCTACGTGTGCCGTGCGATTGGCTGGCAACCAGTTCAGGGTGTCCCCCGCCTACTGCCTGAAGATAGCTGGGATAGGCTCCAGTGCCCCCGGTACCCTTGTGAGGAGAAGCGGTCCAGATAATGGATGGATGGTTCCATGAAAAAATGGTTAATTATTTCTAATTGAAGTAGCTATGAATAATAAACAATATTGCTTTAGTTATTTTGGGGTGAAATGGTTATTATTTGAATGATTAGAATAGAAAGTATTCAGCAAATAAAAATTGTTTTAAAAATCCATACAAGACCCGGTCCTTTCGCACCATAGCACAATTTCACTTTGATGATGATTTTTTTTATTGAACATATAAACAGAAATGAATATAGGCGTATGTAGAAGATTTGAAAGGAAAAAGAAAGAGAAAAAACAAGTTCTGTTCTCAGTGCATTTTTACTTAATTTAAATTAATACAATAGATCATCCATATAAAATCTAATAATATATAATAATATTTACATTACACTCGGTGTTATACATAACAGAAATTTCACGATTAGGCAATTTACTTATATTTGATTTACATTTGTTTTTTTGTACTTTACTTCTGAACATGTTTTTGAACACAACAAATGATTCACATCTTTTCAGGTCAGTTTCAAAATCATTCCACAGAATAACACCTTTTGGCGGTTGTGCTAAAAACACTCATCCGGCCTTTTAAAACATTAATATTGATATAAGATATTAATTTGCGAATCAAATTAAACAATTTAACATATTTTCCAAACACATTTGAATTTTTTCATTATATTTTACAAACACATCTGAACCTAATCTACAAATGACCAGGCGCATATGTCCTATATAAAGGTGACGTTTGAGTCGCAAATTTTCCTTCCCTTGCTATACATTTTAAAAGGCAATAGACGAGTTTTTACCCGGACTCATGTTTCTGGTGCAACTGCTGTGTACATTGTTATTCCGAGTTTCTACCCGGACAATAATCTCTTGTGGACACTACCCTGCTCTTTGCTCCTCTCTCTCATGGAAGTTTCTTTATTTGATTAAAATATCTACACTCGTTGCATTATTACCTCCACATCAGCAGCGTGACTTTAAGGTAAAACATATACGTAATCTGTCATTTTATTGATAATGCAACACCCGTTCGTGTCTATTTACACCCTTAACCGCTGTCTAATGGTCATTTATATGCAGCTTGCTTTTGGCGGTGCATGCACAATGGAAAAAACAGAATAGTAAAAAAGGCGAGAATGCAAACTATGTAAGCCTGGTTTGACGCACTTCTGTATTTGCACATTTTCACTGTGGAAGTTTTTTATTTTTATTGATGGAAATTATATTATGTTTTAAAGAAAATACTGTACATTGATGGTCATGATGATGATAATAGTAATAATTTTATTATTTAAGACGTAATGTCCATTAAAAAATGATTCAGTCAAAAATTTCATCCATCAATTTGTTCTCTGCACCGCTGAAATTGTAGGTTAGTAAATTAAGTTAAAAACACTTACTGTATTTAGCAGCTTTCAATGAATTTCACATTGTATTTAGGATTTATTGATATTCACATTTATTGTAGTTTCCATATTATGAATTTCATGTTTTTTTTCAATTATGCAAATTAATAACACTACCACAATTATTTAATTTGTGTATTTTGTTTGATTATTGATATTTGACATTTGTATTATGTATTGTATTTTATTTAATTACAAATTATAATTGAATATTATTAATTTTATTATTGCGGGTATTGTCATAGTAGAGAGGAATTAACCCCAAAATATGTTTACGGTTGTGTTAAGTGGGCACAGGCATGTCTCAGGACAGTCAACATGGCAAGTGGAGTGTCTCCAGCAGTGAGGACGATGATGATGAGCTTCCTCCATCAAGGACGTCGTCCAATCGCCCTCAAGCAACCGTGTCCAACCACGGCTCGCTCTCTTCCCCCATCCCCAAAGTAGACTCCGCCTCCTTGGAGGTGAAACCGGAACCAACTCCGATACCAGCGCTCGTGGTCGTTTCTGAGGCCAGACAACAGGCTGCTAAGAACCAGACATACCCTGTCAAATATGAGTCATCTCCATCTTCAGCCGGGAAAAGGAAACTGGACACAGTGGACAGCTCGGGCTGGGCGCTCTCCGAAAGCGATGATGATGATGATGATGCAAAGAAGAAGAATAGCCCGCCACCAGCAAGGAAGGCTCCCAGTCCCAAACGCAAGAAGGTGGCAGATGAACGCCCTCCCAGCCCCCACGGACGCGTCTACTACGTCGACGAGCCCGACGACTTCTTTGAGTCCAACGTTCCCTGTCTGGACGACATGTTTCGGTTCTACCTCAACAAGGTGACAGGTCTGGACAGGAAGTACAACAGCGGCGCGTTGCACATCAAAGGTGTTGGAAGTCGATCTTGTTTTGGGATAAAATTTACAATTGTGCTTTCTTTTTTTGTCATGTTTATCAGCTTTGTTTTCTTCTGCAGACATCCTCTCGCCATTATTTGGCACTTTAAAAGAGTCTGTGCAGGTGAGCTTTCAATCAATTAAACAAATGATGTGTGTCTACTTCATGATTCATGGTAAAAATCTCCACCAAAATTGCAAATTGTCTTCACTTTTAACAATATTGAGATAGGCTCATCTTGTTTCCATCCTCATATTGAAAATAAATATTTTCATTGACTTCTAATTCCAAAACTAGTTATCCAGGAATTTGTTGCATATTCAAATATATAATGCGGCAATTACTGTACCTACTTTTCACAGTCTGAAGCAAATCATAACAATATGGCCCATGATAAAAATGAGTTTCATATTCCTGGTAATTTGATTCCAAATATCTACCGCACGCCGCGCTATGAGGCAGTAGAACGATTTGATTTCTCTTCGCCATTCAGCTAAGAAAGGTGAACAATAATGTGAAGATGCATTGCGGTCATCCACCTCTTTGCCAATCTATTTAAATATAAAGGGGGGGAAATTAGTATTCTAATACATTAAAAATGTAGAAAAATATACCCAAATTAAAACAAAAAATCTTTTTATTGTGTTCCTTATTCATTTTATCTTATTTTTTGTTTAAATGTTGATTATTACTTATTTTGTTAGTTTTTTGTGTCATTATTTAATTTATAAAATGTAATATTACTTAAACAATCTTGTTCATTCCCCTCCATTTTTAAGATGCGTTTTTATTTGAATTACATTGAATTATTTTATTTAAATGGTGAGTGGTCCCCTGCATGCTTGCGTTTGACTTTTGCGGATTCACCAATAGTGTGAGCAGAATTGTTTTATTGAAAAAATATATATTGAAAAAATATATTTTCCAATGAATATTACAGAATTTCCATTTTTTAAAAAAATATTTTTTCATTTAAATAAACCCCAAATAACTTCAGAATGTATTTGACAATAATTAATTAATATTTGAAAAAGATACAAAAGGAAACAAATTGCAGTCCTCTGCTTATTACCAGTAATTACAGTTGTATCCGTACGCTAACACTTGATATGTTGTTCGGCACAGTTTAACTACTGCTTTGACCTTGCCTGGATGGTTCAGCAATATCCTCCAGAGTTCAGGTGAGTTCCCATCACAATGGTGAGACATCACTCAGGTGAACCTTTCTGCCATTTTGTCTCTGCATTTGCTCTCAGGGATCGTCCCATCCTGATCGTCCACGGGGACAAGCGGGAGGCCAAGGCTCGGCTAGTGCAACAGGCTCAACCCTTCCCTCATATTCGTTTCTGCCAGGTACAATATACTGTTTCATCATAATTTTAACGTGAATGATTGTTGGCGAGGTGTTTATTTTAAATGTATTTGTTCATGTCAATATTGTATACATCTGTGAATTGAGGACACAGACCAGTATTAATAACATTTAATGAAGACGTATGTTTGCAATAGAAAAAGCCAATATTTGAGAAATATTTTGACATGAAGTTTTTTTTTGTTCATGTCAACGTATGTATGGTAGAGCAGCTTTATTTGAGGACCCATGAGGCGTTAATTCGAGGTCAAGCATTTATTTGTTCATGTTGACAATGTACCTCACTGATGTGCTATGTAAGAGCACAGGCCCTTTTATTATTTTGCGGTAATCGACTTATTTATTCATGACAACAACACACCAGATAATCAGCTGAGGCGCTGCATCTGTTAAAGCCGAGACCAACATTTTAGGAGAAATATTAATTTTTCTTGACGTGAAACATTAAATGAAGCTTTGATTTTTATAAAAGCAGAGGCTGCACTTTGAGAAAAAAATTGTGGTGAGGCGTTTATTTTTCATGTCTTTAAAGCACCCGGGGAATCATTAAGTTGTGGTGCTCTGTCTGTTTGCATTCAAAGCATTTGAAGTGAATGGATTGTTCTTTTAAATATGAGTAATGATGAATGTTTTTGCCTGACAGGCCAAGCTGGACATTGCTTTTGGCACGCACCACACGTACGAATGACTCACTCATCAGTAGAATTTTGGGGTTATTGCTTCAGTCGTGCATCCCTAGACACAGTGATTTTAATTTGTGGATTTATTAATTGCAGGAAGATGATGCTGCTGTGGTACGATGAGGGCTTCAGAGTCATCATCCTAACCTCCAACCTCATCCGAGCCGACTGGTACCAGAAGACGCAAGGGTGGGTTCTTTTTTGCTCCGTATTGAATTTGGACTCAAGTTCAAGTGACTGATTCCTAATCTTTCTCCCCATCCTCTACCAGGATGTGGATGAGTCCTCTGTTTCCACGGTTACCAAAAGGCAGCAGCGACACTTGTGGCGAGTCGCCCACCTTTTTCAAGCGTGACCTGCTGGAATATTTGGCGTCCTATCGGGCGCCCGAGCTGGAAGAGTGGATCCAGCGGATCAAAGAGCATGACCTCTCAGAGACTAGGCATGTCTTGTTGCAAAAATTCACACACACAATCACACGCACACACACACACACGGTAAAGGCCATTGTTTGAGGAACAGTTGGTGTTTAGTCAAGTGAGACTTTCAACTGAGGCATTGTCACATCCTGCAATCAATGAGGGAGTTTCATCTATTACAGATGAAGTCACTAATTTCAGTAATATTAAAGGGGAAGTCAACTCAAAAAAGGTCTTTGCAATAAAAAGCTGTATGCGCCTACACTAGTCTGAACATGGCATTCTGATTAATATTGTGTTTGCGGAATATGAGTTCAGCAGCAAAATACACCTGTTTTGTTCACCTCAGAGGGCGGTCATTTTGTCACTTGTGTAAATATTGAAAGTGAAAATGACATCACAGTTTATCAGGGCTCACATAACGACCAATCACGGCTCACTCTTTTAGGAAAACAAAGCGTTTTTTTTTTTTTTTTGAGGTCAGACATTTATTAAACAGCTCAGTGCCCACCCTCATCCAGTCTTTGGTATGTGTGGTCAGAGTGTACCTGCTGGGCTCCACTCCTGGCAGATACGTGGGGCCAGACATGGAGCGCTGGGGCCACCTGAGGCTTCGGAAGGTAAAAAATTTTTTTTTTTAAATTGGTGTTTGTTTTGATTAGTGCCACCAACATCTCTCTCTTGTTTGTAGTTGCTTTACGAACACACCAACTGCATCCCTGGTGAGGACCAGTGGCCCGTGGTGGGCCAGTTCTCCAGCATCGGCTCGATGGGGGTGGACAAGACCAAGTGGCTGGCAGGGGAGTTCCAGCGCACCCTCACTACGCTTGGCAAATCATCTCTCCGGCCCAACCCCCCTGTTCACTTGGTACTTTCTGTTACCGCCACAGGACTGAACTCAAAAAGTCCAGAATATTGGGTTTGGGGTGAAATTTCAGGATAAGCCTAAAATGCACTAATAACAGTCACTATGTTAACTTTATTTGATCATTACATCCATGAGTCCCATTATTTAACGTTTTAATTATTTTTGCACAATTTGTTCTCTAACACGGAGTTGGACGGGAAAAAAAAATCACATGTTCAATCCATGAGTATGCCCAAAGACGCCCTCTTCTATGCCTTTCTGTGACACTTCCACACTTTTTGTATATGTGTTACAACCTACTGATGGTGACCATAGGTGTCATTTTAAATTAAGATAAATAAAAGTCAAATCAAATTAAGTTTACCTGTAAAGGTTATAGTGCATTTTTAAATTATTTCTCAATCTTTCCTAATGTTGCTCTGAGAAGTATTTTTAAGTGTTCAAATAAAGGCTTCCCCTCTAATAATAATTGACACCTCATAACCTCTGCAGTTAAATGTTTATTTTTCTTTTGCAGTTGTATCCATCAGTGGAAGATGTCAGGACGAGTTTAGAAGGTTACCCTGGTGAGTTTTTTTTAAGCATTTATGCAGAAATTGCTGAGATATTTATTCACTCTCCTCATGTTCACCAGCCGGAGGCTCGCTTCCTTACAGCATCCAGACAGCGCAGAAACAACTTTGGCTGCACTCCTACTTTCAGTATGTTTTACCTTATTCATTTTTTGCACCAAAGTAAATTATATTGTCATAATATTGAGGGTTTTTGTGTATGCGTAGCCGATGGCAAGCGGATGCAACTGGGCGGACTCATGCCATGCCCCATATCAAGACCTACATGAGAGTGTCACCCGATTTCACTCAGCTCGCATGGTTCCTTGTCACCAGGTTGGTGGATAGATAGATCTTTGAGGAAAAATTAGGTTTGAATTCTACGTCGATTGTATATTTGTTTATCTGGGTGTGGTTTGTGTGGTCTAAATGAAGCCTTTTGAGCCGAGACCACTATTTAACGAAAAAAATAATAAACAATAAATAATTATTATTATAACCTTTTATTACAGTGCCAACCTGTCCAAAGCGGCATGGGGGGCTCTGGAGAAGAACAACACACAGGTGATGGTTAGATCATATGAGCTTGGCGTGCTCTACGTGCCCTCAGCCTTTGTGAGAAAATACACACACGCATACACACGCAATACTGCTAATGCTATAGTGCATTATTTTAAAGGAAAGATGGTGACCGTTGTCTTCTTACAGAACATGAAGACGTTCCCAGTTCAAAAAAACCCGTTTCCCGTCTCTTCGTCATCCTCAGGTTTCCCAGTGCCATTCGATCTACCCCCGACAGGCTACACCCCGAAAGGTATATGTGGATCATGTAGCCCTTCATCCATCCAATTTGTGTAGTGGGTGTCCTCATTAGGAGGTCAGGTGAGCTGGAGCCTATGCCAGCTGACTTTGGGCAAAAGGTGTATATCCTTGGCAGGTCGCCAGCCAGTGACAGGGCACACGTATAGTCATGCCCATCCACGCTTATGGATAATTTAATCTTAAAATGCATGTGTTTAGACTGTGGGAGGCACAAAAGCTACACAAGCATGGTGAAAATATTCAAACTCCACACACGAAGACTGAAGGACAAATTTGAACCCTTCTATGATCCACTCAAATTATTATGTACATGCTGATGTATTCCATTCCAGTGTGTGTGTGTGTGGGGGGTGTGTGTGTGTGTGTGCCAGCCAGGTCATAAAAAATGACTTTAAATGAAGTTATACGCCTTTTCCCCTTCATCTACAGATCAACCTTGGATTTGGAACATTCCATACAGCCAGGCTCCAGACACACACGGAAATGTTTGGGTTCCTTCCTAAAAAATGCACTCTTACAATTTTTTATATTTGTGCTTGACACTGTCACATTTCTGTTGATTGTATACTATTTTCATATTTTTTTACAGTAAACAATAAAATAAATTAGTTCATCATGTCATCCGCTTACATTGGTTTGGTGCTTGCCTATATGTGAATGATATAAGGGATTAAAGAAAAATCTATAATCATCAAATGAAAAAAGAGTAGCGTGATTGTGAATGGGTGAATGAGAGTTAATTTTATGCAATTTTACATGTCACAACCTACTCAATGGTGTGTTTACTTCTTCATGTAGACAAGGTGGGCTTGGTATACATTTTATCTTAAAGAAGAAAGGAAATAAAGAAGACAGGCAGGAGAATTTAAGGATCAAAGTAAGGATGGATCCCTTCCTCTGTCCTTCCGCACCATCTCCATTCCCTCCCTGCACACTCCACTCAAGAAGGCCAAATTTGAACCCATGACCTCAGAACTGTGAAGCAAATGCGAATCCACAAACACTTACCATAGAAACATTTCATTAGATCAAATAATTTAACAAATTTGGGGGCAAAAAACGTCAAATTAATCAAACGCCTGTTGATAACGTCAACGTTCCAACATTTAGTCAACTACAGAATCGTCTGACTACGGTGCACCGCTAAGTGGCAGTAGTGAGCCACGTGATTGGAAACCCCGCGAAGAAGCACGCTTGCTGTCCACACGATCCTCTTGCGGCTGAGTGTGGCCAGCTAGTCGGGTTTACATTGACTGCTATCATATCTAGTCGTTGTGGGCTCTTTTCGTACACGGAGAGAAGGCTATAAATCTCACACTATGGCTTTAAACCTGACCATCAACACTAGCAACCCGCCTTTAGGTGAGTGGCAACTTTCGTCTGAGTTTCTAAAGAATAATATTCACGCGTAACCCCTGGCTAGGCTGCTAACGTGCTATTGACACGGTTACGTGTGTGGCATAAAAACACAAACTCGTTAGTGGCCATTGAGCCTCATTATTACTCGGATATATGTTGTTTGTTTGGAACGGAAAAAAAACAGCGGGGATTTGGATAAATATTGTGCCACCAAGGTAAATAAAAACATTGATTGGTATAAATCACGACTTCTAATGCAATACTAGTTCGTGCCGGCGTCTCCAAACACTGTCACGTAAACAAAATGAAGGAACAAAAACTTATGAAGTCACTTATGTGCTTTAGTATGCTTGAGTGGGGCGTGTACGTCAACCAATTAGTGAACCTGTAGTCGTGGCAGTCAAAACAAGCGACAAAACCTCCTATAAAATTCAGTTCCTTTATACCGAAAAGCTCAAACTTTTATTGTGGTTAAGTGTACACGTTTTTGTCTGCCTTCAAACAAATATTTTTAGCCTTTAACGAACTTGGAAGTGACGCGAATGATTGACGTCTGTTGCATCAGCTCATAAACACGAGGGAACCCAAATGAATTTGATGGTTCTAACGAAACCCCCGCTTGCGTGTTATTCAACGGAACTAATACTCGTAATACCTGAATCCAAAATTCATTTGCGGTCAGTGAAGAAGTGCATTAAGGACTAACCATAAATTTAATCGCGTCGTTCAAGTTGACAGCGGCTAAACAGCGACACGTGGCGCAGTGGGTACTGCATGCTGATGCAAGACTGCAAAACTCAGTTTGAGGGATTTTCAAGGGGGCATTATAGTGGCTGCGACACGGTCAGAACAGAGTCGCAGTCGTGACGTCATAATTGTAGCCGGTCAGTGTTGATAGGAGAAACACTAGTAAGTTTTTAACAGTTAAATGAAAAACAACCAGTATGGTAGTGAGCATGCCTCCCCCAGTGACATACAAAGCCATTTACGCCCCCTTGCATGCAACTGTTTCTTCCCTGCTTGTCATGGTGTGTTCTTACACCAAGGCGCAAAACAGACCACTCGTGCTATAGAGAGACCATTTAAGCACAATTTTACTCCTTCCATATCCTTAAAAACACACTAAAACTTATGAAAACACACTTTTTAAAGTAGTCCTTAGCTCCAGTTCTAATCTTCGCACTGACAAGAATGCCCGAGGAGAATCAGCGGTTGTTTTACAGTGAGATCATTCTGTCTGTTCAGGGGCCCTCCTGACTGCCGAGCATGTGAAAGGAACCGTGCAGCTGTCAGTGGAGGAAGGCAAGGACACCCGCCTTCACGTCTCTGAGTAAGACGGACTACATCTGCAGCCAGTTGTCCCCATGTAAGAGGTTAAAACACTGTTGTCGTCTCCGCAGTGCCATCCAGTTCAATGACGCAAACTCCATCAGCCGATATCTGGCGCGGGTGGCGCCGGCTCTCGGCCTTTATGGAGCCAACCTGATGGAACAGACTGAGGTGTGTGTATGCATGCAAAATTCTGTGAATTTTCAAAGTGAAACACTTTCCATAGGAATTATGGGAATAAACAGGAACAAACCAGTGAGGTTGAGTAATGGATGGTTTGCTCTTGATTGGTGAATTTAAATTTATGTTTTAGCGTAATCATACTTTGAGCAACCAGATTTCATGCAAGTACTGTAATACAATGTAAGACATTGAATGCCCCAATATAATGAAAGACTATGTTACTGCACACTGGTCAACCTCCAGTTTGTATGTTAAAATTTAGACTTCAACACTTATTTGGATTTTTCTTTGGTTTCATAAAACATGTGCGCGTGTGTGTGGTATATGCAGGTGGATCACTGGCTGGAATTCAGCAGTCGTCGTCTTTGCGGCCAGCCAGATTTGAACGCGTCTCTGGCTGAGCTGAACAAGGCGCTGTCTCTGAGAACTTTCCTAGTGGGCCATGCCCTCACCCTGGCCGACCTGTCCGTGTGGGCCGCCCTCAAAGGTGAGCGACTTTAATAAAACAATTCAGACGAGTTTGTAATTCAAATTGTATTGAAAATTAGGGTGACTTGTCTTCTCAAGGTCACAATGATTGGCCAAACAAGGGCAAAGCCTTTGCCCACGTCAGTCGCTGGTTCTCTTTCCTGAGTTCTCAGGTTCCCTTCACTGCCTTGGACAACAAATACACCAGCAGGAACGCTCCACCAACCAAGTCCAATGTAAGCCATACAAGATTATAGATGGCATACTGTGCTTAGTGTTTTTCTCTATCATGAATCATGTCAGTCAGGAATAAATCATGAAATAGTCTATGCCCACATACTCTTAGTTCGGCACCTGCAGATTCACATATTCATTTTTTTTCTCATTAGATTTTTAAACATTTTTGTTGTTGTTGTTGTTTGCTTCTCCGATATTTCCCCCCCATTTTTTTCATGAAAAACATATTGAGTGTTTATCAACGTTTTTTGATTTTTAAACATTTCAAAAATAATGTTTTCTTTTTTTTTTTTTTTTTTTTTACTATTTCCGGCCTAGCCCTGTCCTTTTCCCTTGCAAATTGTGGGATCAAACTATATATTACAATAAATTATAAAGATTATAGAATATTTATAACTTCAAAATACCATTAAAGTATTTTTTATACTAATTTTATTTCAAATTAAATTAATTTTTTACTTTTCAAAATATTTTAGTAAAATATTTTTACTTTGTATAAAAATTGTTGATTCTTGTTGTTCACAATTACATAAGCATTTTCATATATTTTCTTTATCAGCTGCAGTTTACTTAAATCGCTGAACTATTTATTCTAAAAATAAGTTCAAAACAATGCATCTGCCATCGTGAAACAATAGGCAGATACTACATGTCTATGGTGATGCTAAACAAGTGTGGATGAAGTCACGCATTCCATATTTTTGGACGGCACTAATACTACAATAACAAGTATACATGCACATTGCCACATACGATTGAACACAATGACTTAAAATCACACCGTGAGTGAATGGCAAAATAAAATGTGCAGTAAATGCAGTAAACTGAACACACATTATTTATTTATTTTGTATTTCTATTTTGTGATGGTATTCTCATCTGCTTGTCAGTCCGAGGCGAAGGAGAAGAAGGCTGACGTGGGAAAGTTTGTGGACTTGCCCGGAGCTGAGATGGGCAAGGTGGTTGTTCGATTCCCACCTGAAGCCAGCGGGTGAGACTCGCTCGGGAAGTGAAATGTGACATTCTGTCAGATGATTTTCACCTTTTTGTCTTTGCGCTCAGTTATCTGCACATCGGCCACGCCAAGGCCGCTTTGCTCAACCAGCACTACCAGGTCACTTTTAAAGGCCAGCTCATCATGCGCTTTGACGACACCAACCCGGAGAAGGAGAAGGAGGACTTTGAAAGGGTGAGAAAGCGAAAGTATCACATTTTGCTTGGGTGTTATTACATGGCTTTGCATCCCCTCAGGTGATCCTGGAGGACGTGGCCATGCTGCAGATCCGACCGGACCAGTTCACCTATACCAGCGACCACTTCAACGTCATCATGCAGCTGGCTGAGCAGCTGATGGCCGAGGGCAAGGCCTACATAGATGATACGCCCCCTGAGGAAATGAAGCAGGAGCGGGAGCAGCGTACCGAGTCCAAGTGCAGGAATAACAGTGCGTATGAAAGAACGCAACAAAACTTAGTTGCACCACAATGTCATATTTTTTGCCAACAATGTATTCCATACTAGTGAATATTTCTGCTTGTCCAGGTCATTTCAAGACTTGAAGTAGCTTCCAGGCAAGCTTCAAAGTTTCAAATGTGTATGAATATATATTTTTAATGTTTGACAAAAAATATGTTTCTAATATTTTAACCTGTATTGGATTAATAATATTTTTGACAAAAAAGATGATGTTGGAGTACGTTGGGGAAGTCATTCTTACAGAAATACCATGTTTCATTACTTTTTTCCCACAGTGATGAATTTTGTTATTCTGGAATTGATTATACTCCAACATGTATTTTACATTCAACACTTTATTGAAAAAAAAGACAGTGGAAATGAAATTGATTAATTAAACTCGTACTAATATTTACTATGACTTAAAAGAATCATTTTAAATGAATAATTTTTTTAAATTTATATTTAATTTGAAATATTTTCTACTTAGCTAGTACTTATTCAAGTACACAAATGCATTTAAAACCTTTTCTAATCTTATTTAAAAAAAAATGACAACATGTCCGACTAGATTATGTCTTTTTTTTCAGCTTTGGAGCAAAACATGAAGCTATGGGCGGAAATGAAAGCCGGCACAGAGCGTGGTCAGATGTGCTGCATGAGGGCCAAGATCGACATGAACTCCAACAACGGCTGCATGCGGGACCCCACGCTGTACCGCTGCAAGAACAGCCCCCACCCTCGGACGGGAAGCACATTCAAGTACGCAAATAAATCATAACACTTTTGCTGTTTAATGCCAGGGAATATTTCCAACCTGATGACCCTGTCGTCTTTCTCTTCCAGGGTCTATCCAACGTACGACTTCGCCTGCCCTATCGTGGACAGCAGAGAGAATGTGACGCATGCCCTGAGGACCACCGAATACCACGACCGTGACGAACAGTACTATTGGTTCATCAATGCGCTGCGCCTCAGGAAACCGTACATCTGGGAGTATGCTCGCCTCAACCTTAACAACACGGTGCTGTCCAAGCGCAAGCTCACATGGTTCGTGGAGGAGGGATACGTGGATGGATGGTGAGGCTGCTTGTTCACAAACTCAGCCTTGTACAATGCGCAAGTTGAAGTCACGGTGACTATTTCTCAGGGACGACCCTCGCTTCCCCACAGTCAGGGGCGTCCTGAGGAGGGGCATGACCGTGGAGGGCCTGAAACAGTTCATAGCGGCACAGGTATGTTCATCCCTTAGGCTCTTCTGCTAAAAGGCCCCAGTGTGCCCAATACATTATTTTCACCAAATTGGTCATTTGTGGGTTTAGGGATGGTGCATGGAGCCATGCTGCAAATAGTATTAAAAAGTAATTGATGACCACCACTATAAATTATTGTAATTGCCCATGTTATTAGTTACCACTTTAGTATAATTTCAAATGCACCTTTTGTTATTAATCTTGAAATAGCATACAGGTTTACTTGATTTTGAATAAATGCACCAGAAGTATGCGGTGTACACGCATATACAGAATGAGGACTTTTCTGTGACTTCTACTAACAACCCAGATGAAATTTAGCTCCTCCTTGACATATAAAACACGTATCAGACACCAAACGTGACTAATTTGTCATTTAGACTGCCCTTGTTGCATCTTGTGGCGTCAACTTTCACCAAGGCCAAACAATCCTAAACTTGAGTTTTCACGTAATTCATTAAAAGCCAAGCCTGGTGATGCTGCGCCACTGTAGTCCTCTAGTAACACATAACATTTGAGTAATAGATGTCCACTCAAATGCTCGAGTGACGAACCACCATCATTTTAAAGGGCACAAAAATGAATTTACTTGTTGTGTTTCTAACTGGCCGCTAAACATCTTTCTGTTTGCAGGGTGGATCCAGGTCAGTGGTGAACATGGAGTGGGACAAGATCTGGGCCTTTAATAAGAAAGTACGGCTTCCCTTCTTATCTCGCATCATTACACAAAGAATGAGAGAAAACTGGAAATGGCACAAGAGGCTTTTATTTCTGGTTGCCGAATTAGAGTAAATGAAGGCTCACGTTGAAGCTTGCTTAGTGGCAAGTTTAGTCAGCTCGTATGGCCTCATCCCGTCATCCCCTCCCCCTTTTCCCCTACCATCCAACACGTCGTACCCTCTCGTGTCCCACATTTCCTTTATTTTTCTCATTGTGTGCTGTTTGTTGTTTTCTTGGGTGGCTGCTTCACACGTAAATCCAGTATGTTGAAGTAATAGCCTAATCTACAGGTACAGTATACTATATATGTTATCTTGGTGTGCTTTTCAGCTGGTTTCATGTTAGGATGATAAGTAGCAGTTAAGCAAAAACCATTCCACGAAAAAAATAATGAAGTGGAAATAATGCGACAAGAGTGATTGAACTCATCAATGAACTATTTACGAATTGTCAACAATAACAAATGAGCATGACTTTCTTATAATGTACTGTTTTGGATATTTCACATTTACATTTTGACTTCATCTACAAATGACCTGTCTGTCTTAAAAATAAAATGCCGCAAAAGTTTTCCCACTTTTGTTTTGGATGACAATGGTTGGAGGTCGAGAGTGAGATTGGACTATTTTTGGGAGGGTTCAACTTTGTAGTTTGCGCTACCTTTTTTTCCAACTGTACTTGTGTGTGCACATACAGTATGTGACGGCATCTCCTCACTCTTGTGTGTTTCCAAGCTGCCTGTTAGCTGCGTGAAGGTACTCCTCTCTGCCCAATCCTCTCCATTCTCTTCAACACCCCACCCCAGCCCACACCCCCCTCCGTCATTCTGCTTTAGGCTGTTTACCGTGCGTGAGACGCAAGAAGGGGACTTCATGCGGTTTCAAGAGCTTGGAAAATTAATTTGCCAAAGTGGATTGTGGATTGAACAAGCAGCTATTTTATTTTTGTTTAACCTGCATGGAGCAGTTATTCACTCATTAAGTCCGTTTCCCCCTCTCATGTGACTCCTGAAGTATAAATATATTTTGCTTTTTTTATTATTATTGTGTTTAACTCCTCTTCAAATCATGTTGTGCATGTGTTAGGTGATTGACCCAGTAGCGCCCAGATACACGGCTCTCTCCAGCTCGTATGCAGTTCCCGTTTCTGTTCCGGAGGCTACGGAGGAGATGAAAGAAGTGGCCAAACATCCAAAGGTGTGCAGTTATTCCTCAATCACACGCACACGCATGCAGTGGCTGAATTTCTCTCTTCCTCGTAGAATGCAGAGGTGGGCATGAAGCAGGTGTGGTATGGACCCCGAGTGTTGGTGGAAGGAGCGGATGCCGAGACATTCACAGAGGGTGAGGTGGTCACCTTCATTAACTGGGGCAACCTGATCATCACCAAGATCAACAAGTGCGTACCTTAAAATCACACCTGATTGTATACACACAATACAGCGTAAGGAGTCTTCTGTCTGAGGTCAATTGTTTATTTAGTCAAGTCCCAGGTGATTTGCTTAAGCGCCTATCCAACTGAGGCACGAACATTTCTGACTGTTGGGGAAGGTAGAAAAATGCGTTCACGTCAGGGTTTGTTCAAGGTCGCAAATGTTTGGCAAACGGTCATCAGACGTTCGCCTGTACTTCTTTTGTCCTTGCGACAAGAAAAATTACTAAAACTTTTGGTTGAAGTCTGGCGAATATTTGCGATATTGAACAAACTCTGACATGAATTCAACATTCGCTGCCTTCGAAAAGTCTGTTTCGCAGCTCAGTGAGATAGGGGCCTTAGGGCATGAGTTACGGGAAATGTGCTCATGAATTTTATTTTTCACGTCTCTGCTCAGAGGGGCTGACGGTAAGATCCTGTCCATGGAGGCGCGCCTAGACCTGGACAACAAAGACTATAAGAAGACTACCAAAATCACCTGGCTAACGGAGACCGCTGGCGCCCCTCTCCTGCCCACCATCTGCGTCAACTACCAGCCCCTCATCACCAAAGCGGTCATCGCCAAGGATGACAACTTCAAGGACTACATCAACAAAGACAGCAAGGTGTGCACCAGTGAAGCGTTATCTGAGTGGACGTGGACTGTTACTGACATGACTGTATGATGTCTCAGATGGAGGAAAAGATGCTTGGCGACCCCTGTCTGAAATCTCTGAAGAAAGGCGATATCATTCAGCTACAGAGGAGGGGATTCTACATTTGTGACCAGCCCTATGAGCCAGTCAGGTAAGGAGGTTAAAGAGGCTGATTCTCAAGCGACACTGGCCAAATTAACATGCACCACTAGATTTGTAGTAATTCAATTACTTTAGCTGGTAATGGCGTGTAAAAATGAAAGAAACATAAAAGATAATGGATTTATTGCAAAAATTGGTGAAGTGTGGTACGTCCATAATGGCTGCGAATCAAATCTTTTTTTTCTTAAATATTTGTCCCTTTGACTTATTCCTGCCATTCATTGACATTTGTGGATGCATCATTAAAGAAAAGATTAAAAAATAAAATGAAGCCCGCATTCACAATTACACTGCATGGACCGTCTTTATACATTTAATGGAGCAAATCCAATCGAGAAGACGGATCACAAGCCAACTGCCGCAACAATTCCGAAGTCTAACAAAGCATTGATGTCTATGTCAATATTGTTTAGGCTCTTATTTTGAAGTAGTATTATTTCTAGTTTAAATCAATCATTGTGGCGACTGGCTTGACTTGAACTTATTTCCTGCCTTTAAACACAAAACATGAACTGCAACTTTCTCATCCGAAGGATCTTTGTTGGTCGGATTCGTGGCTCTAAATGATGCGACCTAATCGTTTTAGGATCAACACTACTGACATTTCCGTAGGCATTGTAAATATTAATTGTGATTGTATTATGTACTTGCGACATCTCTCCCTGGTTTCACATGTTCGATAAAAATGGCATTTAATAAAATTGTTTCGGAATGCACACGAAACTTATTATATTATGTGATGACAATGACTTTGTTCTGCAGTCCTCACAGCTGCAAGGAGAGTCCATGTGTCCTCATCTACATTCCCGATGGTCATGTCAAGGAGATGCCCACCGCCGGGTCCAAAGACAAAGACAAGGACAAGGGCAAGAGCCAGACACCCGCCAACACAGTGCGTGTCCATTTTGTTCTAATTCTTCCATTCAAGTATGGGATGTTTTTATACGTTCGGGCCCAGTTTGTTCAATGACAATGCAATTCTCTGAAATGGCAGAACTCTACCATTGCTGAAATTACAAAATCAAAAGTGAAAATCTGGTCCTTAATCATATTTAAAAATTACACATTGTCCTTGAAATCAAATTTTAAATTAGTCCCTAACAACAGCTTTGCTATGAGGATTTACTGAATGTTGTGTCCTGACCTCTCTTAGCAGGCCAATGCTGCTGCCAAATCATCGACAGCTGCTTCTCTATCCGCTGCCCCTGCGGCCACCTCCTCCTCCACAGTTGGTGAGCTCTTCTCGAGCATTGTCGCTCAGGGGGAAGCTGTCCGCCAGCTAAAGACAGCCAAGGCTCCCAAGGAGGAAGTGGACAAGGCGGTGAAGCAGCTTCTTACCCTGAAGGTAAATCTTTAATAAACAGTGAACTTTTCCTGTTCTTGTGGGTTGGGTACCAAGCAAAAATGTGCAAATAATGATTAAAATGTACATTTGAATAGATGCAAACAATTTCACCACCCCAAAAAAAAAATTGTACTGTTTTTTTTCTCCCTCTATGGTTTACTTAAAATCATACAATCATACTCATGATGTTTCAATGAGTTTATTCTGTTATTTTTCACTAGGCTCTGTTTAAGGAACAGACTGGATTGGACTACAAGCCGGGTATGTCTCCCCCTGCCTCCGGCCCAGCTCCAGTTTCCCCGTCAGGAGACGCTGCTCCTTGCCCATATACGCGCGTCTCTCAGCAGGGCGAGCTTGTCAGAAAGCTGAAGGCAGAGCAGGCGCCAAAGGTAACGGGCTATAATGTTCTTTCAGTGGAACTTCCAACAGAACAACAAAACCTGATATGTTACAATTGTTTGAGTTTTCACATTGACAATACATGAGAATTAAGTTATTCATCATGAAATCATTATTAGTGTGCAAGCGATGGATAACTTTGTTTCTTTAGATCAGAGGTGGACAGAGTATGGCTTGAGCCCAACATTATTACTATTTTTGCAATAATTTATCAATTGTTTCCTAAAAATTGTTTGATTAAAATAGTTATATATTGTAAATAATCAAAATATTACCAATTGTTTTTTAATGAGCAAAAAATAATAATTTAATTGTTAATTTGTTCATTATATTATAAGCAATTGCATCAAAACATAAGTGAGTTATTTTGGCATAAAAATAATTGCACATATTTGACTTGCACATTTTAACAATAGTTACCTCATCTACAAATGACCCAATTTAAAAACCAAAACCTTTGCCCACACCTTCTATAGAAGTTCACTGAGCTGAGGTCTGGCATAAATGGTTGAACGTAAAATTTAGTTATTTTTTTCTTTTTAGAGGAAATCGTCATTAAACTGCAAAAATTGTAACACTTTTGGCTTGTTCAATCTGGAACGTTCCACTGTATTTAGTTGAGATGTTCACATCGCATGCATCCATCCATCTGTCCCTTCAGAGGTGCTAGTCAGTTCTATAGTCGTGTTCATCTTGTTCCTCATCTTTTCGTCAAGTTCCTCTTTGTCACTTGTCTCATCATCGAAAAACTAACGTGTCATGTCGTCCCGCTAACCGTGGTCCTCCCCCGTCATCGCTCGCATCGCTTCCACATGCAATTTTCCCGCCGCTACAAGCTCATGTGTTGATGCAACCAGGAACGGATCGACGCCGCGGTCAAGCAGCTCTTGGCGCTCAAGGCAGAGTTTAAAAAGTTGACGGGTCAGGATTACAAACCCGGGATGACCCTTGCGACTGCTTCCACTGCACCTTCATCTGCTGTGACCTCTTCCTCTTCCTCCTCCCGCTCCTCTTCCTCCTCCTCTTCTTCTGCTTCATCCGGTTTATACGAGCGTGTCGCGCAGCAGGGAGAGCTTGTGCGGAAACTCAAGTCGCAAAAAGCACCCAAGGTATACGAGATTGTTATTGTTGAAATGTTCAAAACTCAATTTAAATATATTTCACCTTGCTCTAATTTGTTCCAAATGGAAATTAGGGTTCTATGCCAAGGTTAATATTTAAAATAAAGAATTAAAACCAAAATTAGGGTTTCAAATTAAAGATGCAAATCTAGGTAAGGGTTTAATGCAAAGGTTTGGGTTTCAAGAATGGATATGGGTTACACATTAGGGTTTATAACAAGGCTTATTTTTTCCAAGCCCGCATTATGGTTTCAAATTAAAGGTTAAATTCTGGGTTTACATGGGTTACAGTTTCAAACAAAAGTAATTGTTTCTAACGAGGTCTTTAATCCTTGGTTAGTGTTTCAGACAAGGTTTACAGTTTCAAGTCTGGGTTAAGGGTTATAATATGGGTTTCAGGCCTAAATTGGGGCTTCAAATTTTCAGACTGGGTCACAGTTTCAAATGAAAGTTATGTCTGTAACTACAGTTCCTTGAATTTAGAATGACTTAAACACCAGCGGTGGTGGTTAGCAGGGATGAAATAGACCCAAGTTGATGTTTTCTACGCAGGTTTAGCATTTCAAATTAAGATGTCAAAACAAAGTTTGAGTTTCAAATAAAGATCAAAATAAGCATTCAAAACTAAATTAGGGTTTAAAAGTTAGTTTCAAACAAGGTTTAAGGTTTAGATTTTGAATTTCAAGTCAAGTTTCAGATTTCGAAAGTGGTGTTTAATCCACTTTCCACTCACCGGTCACTTAAATTAGGTGTATTCTCTTTACTCAATTAGGACCAAGTGGACGCTGCAGTCAAGCAGCTGCTCGCTCTGAAGGCCGAATACAAGCAGGCCACCGGCGAGGAGTACAAACCTGGAGCAGCACCGGCCCAGAAAGCTCCAGCTCCAGTTCAGAGCGACATTGCATCTGCCACTAGCCTCTTTGAGAAGGTGGCTCAGCAGGGAGAGTTGGTCAGGACGCTGAAAGCCGAAAAAGCCCCTAAGGTAAGACCAAAGATTGAATGCTCATTAAAAATGGAAGGAATAATTCCTTGCATATTTGGATGTTCCTTTTTGCAAATTCACCTACTTGTGAGGCAGATGTGCTAACCACTGGTCCACCTTGCTGTCAACTATCAGTATTGGCACTGCTAAGCATTTTGGGGTTGTTAATTATATGGATCCACCCCCCCTCCGCAATTTGCAGTATAGCTTGACCTTGTTAAAATGGGGTCCATTTTGTGAAGGAGGCCACACATCACGGAGGTCATCTGTTTCAGGATCAGGTGGACGAAGCCGTGAAGACATTGCTGGACCTGAAGAACAAATACAAGACGCTCACCGGGCAGGATTACAAACCGGTGGCGGCAGCTGGTGGTGAGGACAAGAACCGCAAAGAGAGGGAGAACAAGTCTGAGAAGCAGGGAGGTGGAGCAGGTGCAACAGGAGGAGCTGCTGGAGGAGCCAAGAAGGGGAAAGGAGACAAGGCAAGTCAGGGCAAGGATCCCGCCGGAGGAGCTGGAGGTGCGGGAGATGGTCAAGGACCCAAGAAGCAAACGCGGTGAGAGCTTCTTACTTATACAGGGGACAGGTGAGGGGCGGCCAACGGATTTGCCCACTCCATTCTTTAATCCAGCCCACGGAGCATTTAATTTACCAACAGTCCTGTTAAAGAAACAAAACAAAATCCCTCCTAAAATTGGTAAGTCATTTACATCGATTTGTATTCATTCCGGATTGGAACGGATTAATAACATTTTAATACAAGGATTTTTTTCTATTAATTTATTATTTTAAAAATTAAAAGAAACCATTTCACATGTTTTATATAATATATATATATATATATTTTTTTTTTAATAAACCTCATATCTGAATGACCTTCCCAGTTAGTTTTAAAAATATTCAGAAAGCCAGACTCAGAGAGAGGGGCAGGGTGAGCAGTGGCTCTTTTGCATGAGACTGCAGCACCCCCCCAAGACAGGCTGAGTTTTGCAAGGCTAAAAACATTATCTAGTAATTAAACTTAATTCTTGTTTCTTGCAGTATTTTTATTAAAAGAATGGATGGACGTTGAGACACCTTAGAACTGTTTTAAATTGTGTGAAGAAATGCATGATATGTATCCATTCATATAGTGGAAAGTTGTCCTCTAAATTTGTTTCAAATATTTGCTTATAAAGCTATAATACTGCTATGTACAGTATTACACATTTATTGCATTCCTCCTACTAGTGTACGTGATTTACGACTGTTATTTATTTTTTAAATAAATCTTTGGTTGTAAATCTGCCTTCATCCTTTTCAGTTTGGGCTTAGAAGCCAAGAAAGAGGAGAACCTGGCAGACTGGTACTCTCAGGTACATTCAAATTCACCCACTGACCACAATATTTGGTACACATTTCTTACAGCGTACGATGCCGTCTGTATTTATTCAATGACCAGGTGATCACCAAGGCGGAGATGATCGAGTACTACGACGTGAGCGGCTGCTATGTGCTTCGCCCGTGGTCCTTCGCCATCTGGGAGGCTATCAAGGAATTCTTTGACCGCGAAATCAAGAAGCTAGGCGTGGAGAACTGCTACTTTCCCATGTTCGTCTCACAGGCCGCCCTGGAGAAGGAGAAGACGCACATTGCAGACTTTGCTCCAGAGGTGAACTAGCACCGAATTAGAATCAGAATCAGAAGCTTATACATCAATTAACGTCAATATTGTTCTAAATCAATTGCCTTGTTCTCCAGGTTGCTTGGGTAACGCGCTCGGGGAAGACAGAGCTGGCCGAGCCCATTGCTGTCAGACCTACCAGCGAGACAGGTCAGACATCCTCGACTAATGCCGTTTTTTTTCCCTGTATGCTTGTCAACATGCAAACTCCATGTTAGCTCACTTTTCAATGTGTGACGTCTTTAGAAAGTTTTTTTTAGTGTTTAAGTGGAGACTTAAGTCAATAATTAACACCAGCCATCTTTACCGCAACGCACTGCCTGGGGAATAGTGTTGGCATCTGTTGAGCTGAAGTTTATGAAAAGCACGATTTAAAAAGAATGGAACAGCTAATTATTTGGAAGATGAGCCAAAAATAATTTGAGATTGATCTGTTAAAATTGCCAATTTTGTTGTGCTTTTTTCCCCCACTTTGTCAGATGTCTGTTGGCCTTATTTTTTTTCTTTACATGCCTGTCAAAGTATTATTTTTTTTTTTTAAATACTTTCCTAAATAAGAACTAAGAAATGAATGGTTTTGTCTTTCAGTGATGTATCCAGCCTATGCCAAGTGGGTCCAGTCCCATAGAGATCTGCCAATCAAGCTCAACCAGTGGTGTAACGTCGTGGTCAGTCTACAAATTTCCCATTCTGAACTTTCAGTCTACTGAAGTCAAGCAGTGTGAAATCTTGTCTCTTTCCCCCACTCTTGATTTAGAGATGGGAGTTTAAACACCCCCAACCCTTCCTGAGGACTCGTGAGTTCTTGTGGCAGGAGGGACACACGGCCTTTGCCACCAAAGAGGAGGCCGCTAAGGAGGTAACCACGCTTGCTTATTGATCTGCCATGGGACCTTCTTTCAGAAATGATTCCTTTAGGACTCGACAACTTTTCTATTTATTGATAAATTAGAATTTATTTGTCAAGGTGTTTTTTTACAAGCTGCTTTCTGAGTTCAAAACGTCCCCCTATGAAAAGTTAGATTACGTTGTTGGACTGAAACCTTTTACAAGGTGATTAAGTACCATAACAAGCTTTGTTTTGATAATAACCCTTTCTCACAGCATCAATGTTTACATTGAAAACTAGTTAATTGTAGGAATGTAACACAAATACAAAAGTATTTACTTTCCGCCACCAAAATGTCTGATGCACCGGGCTCATGGCAATGGCCCCACCTTCTGTATGCCGGAAAGTTTGGCGTGGTGTTTTTTCTTTCCAGAAATTGTTTGAGTTTTGTACTTTGCGTTATAGGTGCTTCAGATCCTTGACCTTTACGCCAGAGTGTATGAGGAGCTGATGGCCATCCCAGTGGTGAAAGGCAGGAAGACTGAGAAGGAGAAGTTTGCAGGAGGCGATTACACCACCACCATAGAGGCCTTCATCTCCGCCAGTGGACGAGCCATCCAAGTACATGCTCCCCCATCGGAGCTTGCTGGGTAGCAGTCGGAACTGGTTTGCTTACGTTGTGTTTGCTGGCTGCTGCAGGGTGCAACATCCCACCATCTCGGTCAGAACTTCTCCAGAATGTTCGAGATTACGTTCGAAGATCCGAAGAAGCCCGGCGAGAAGCAGTTGGCCTTCCAGAACTCCTGGGGCCTTACCACCAGGACCATCGGCGTCCTCACCATGGTGCACGGAGACAACAGGGGGCTGGTGCTGCCACCCCGAGTGGCCTGTCTTCAGGTAGACTCACAGTGAGCACTGCCCTAAGGCCTTGCTGCACACCAAACCCACCTCGCACACACAACCAACACACTGCAGCATCTCAAATGCACTTTCGGAAATCAACGTTTTGAGGCGCCGCATATTTTATTGGTCCACAAACAAAATTAGGCAATTGTCAAGGAAGAAGCGGAGTGCCTTGACCACTATGGCTTTATAGTACAAGAACTTAGAAAGAGGAGAAATTGAAGGCAACAAAATACTTCAGATATTTGAGAGATTCCTTGCAATGATAGCAGAGACACTCATTGCTTGTACTTGTGTAGTTCGGCGGCTGAGACTCTACATGCTTGGCTTTGGAGCTACTTCCTTATGAAATTATAAAAATAGTTAAGTATTAAACATTTTTGTTGTGAAAGCTCATGTGATATGTTACATCTGCAGTATTGCAGCTCTGTTCAACGATGTGTAATTTCGCAACAGTGGTAACTTTTGACCCGGGGCATGTGTTATACAACTGTTGTTATTGCTTTTTTTTTGTATTTTATCTTACTGGCCGCTTAGATGAATGATGTCCTGTGCCTTGTTGCTCAGGTTGTCATCATTCCATGTGGAATCACTGCATCACTGGCAGACCAGGAAAAGGAAGCGCTGATGAACCAGTGCGCCAAGTATGTCAACAGGCTGCAAGCCGCTGACATCAGAGTGAAGAGCGACATCCGGGACAACTACTCACCAGGATGGAAGTTTAACCACTGGGAGCTCAAGGTCTAAAAGTCATCACCTTAGCAGGAACCATTCATTACAAGTGGGTAAAAATTGATGCCTTTTTTATTATCCATACCAGGGCGTTCCCATCCGTCTGGAGGTAGGCCCGAAGGACATGCAACAGCGGCAGTGCGTCGCCGTGAGGCGAGACACTGGCGAGAAGGTGACCATCCCAGAGGACGAGGTGGAGAAGAAACTTGCCGCCATGTTGGAGGACATTCAGAGCTGCCTGTTCAATAAGTAAGGCTGACTAGTACATTGATACAAGATTGACACTCACTCGTTTCTACTCCTACCATGTGACTTTTACAGGTATTCATTGGCATGTTAGGTGATAATTTAAGTAGGGCCTTAAAATGAAAGATCTAATTTCTTTAAAAAATAAAAGATTTCTAGTTTCAATTGTTGCTGGACGAGTTGAAAAGGTCGCTAAATATCGTGACTAAACCAACTTCTGCCGGTTAGCAGCCATGTTATTGTTGTAAGTAGGGCATGTCAACAGAGAGAACCATCGAAGGTGCTAAAAACAGATCAATTGAGGAAAAAAAAATACATTTCAATTATTAATCACCTAGACAATCTGAAGATGGAAATACATTCTGAAATGTTGATCTCTCATCAAATAATAGAATTTGACTCACTGGTCTGTCACTGTTGTTAATTCCCTAATAAAGCCTCCTAGCCAAAATGCCAAAGAAAACAGGACATTGCTGAAGATATGTGGCTAACACGTCACAACATGTTAGTGCAACAGTGGCTCCAAGCAGCATATGAGATGGCGTCTTGTGTAGTAGTCTGATCGGATGCCTGCTTAGAAAGTGCTGATATATTTTCTGCATTTACTCTTTGATTACACACTTTTCCCCCAATTAAGGGCAGCAAACATCTGGAATGACGTATTTACAGTGACTTTAGCAGTCAATCAAAACACTTACAGCTCAGTAGTGGCATCTGTAAAACTGACAATGGAGAAAGGAAGGAACAAAATATTAATCTGACACGTTCATGTGCAAGAATGACAAATTAACACATTTTAAAATATACTGTTCGTGTGTGTGTGTGTGTGTGTGTGTGTGTGTGTGTGTTTTTTAAATTTAATTTATTTTTTTTAAACAGAGCGTCAAATGACCTTAAGACTCACTTGGTGGCTGCAGACACGATGGAACAATTCCAGAAGGACTTGGATTCTGGAAAGGTGAGGATCAAGCCCACAAATAAGATGTCCTTTCCTCAGTCACACCGTGTTAACTAAAGTGTACACACATTACGACTTTGAATGTGTGTGCACTTGGGTTTTTAGACTTAAGAGAAAACCACTTTTAAAACACCTCTATTTTTTTAAAAACAGACGAAATTCAGTAATTGAAAATAAGAGGGAAAATGCTCAAAATTGGCCCAATTGTTGTATGTCACCACCGTGATGATGTTGTTCCTCGTGGCAGATTGTCCAGATCCCGTTCTGTGGTGTTATGGATTGTGAAGACTGGATCAAGAAAACCACTGCCAAGTAAGTCCACGTGTCCTCTGTTTGCCTCCCTTTGCCTTTTTTGAGTGCTAATTGATTTAATTTGTGTATCAGGGATGAAGACCTTGAGCCAGGAGCGCCATCCATGGGTGCCAAGAGTCTGTGCATCCCCTTCTCGCCACTCAAGACACTGCAGCCCGGTCAGCTTTGTGTCTGCGGCAAGGCGCCAGCTCAGTTCTACACCATGTTTGGACGTAGCTATTGAGAATGCCGTTATTGTAGCAGCAAAGGGCTTTTTTATTCCCTTCCTTTCATCTACTCCTTTTTGTATTGTATTGCCTGTGGGCGGGTTTTCAATGGCACTTGTATTCTTCTATCATTTAAGTTAGGTTTTTTTTTAAAGAAAAAACATCTTATTGGGTGAGAAGGTAAGAGAACCAATTTAAACTAAATCATGTGAGAGAGAAAAAAAAATAAATGGCAATTAATGAATAAATACCATTGTTTTAATCATGGGGAACTAAACAGTCACATCATAAACTCCGTTTGAATTAGTGGCCACTTTCTCAGGTATTTTCAATTTGGGCTTTGGATTTTTTTTTCAATCATCTCCCTCGTGCATCTGTTCATTCTGCAGCAGCCCAATAATGATGTACAGCTGGCTGTGTTATTTTAAATACCAGCTATGTATCCTTGGGGTCACAATTTAAACTTGTCTAGATAATAAACATCTGTGGCAAATTTGTCTTGTACTTGCTTATCTTTTATTGTGCACCAAATTTCTCAAGTTAACACTAAATTAACACTATATTATAGTATGGAAATTGTGTCCACATGGCTGCCTGATTTAACTCCGCAAACAAAATAACACGAAAAAAAACATTAACTTGTCAAACAAGTGGCAACCGCGCCCATCATGTTAACGTCACCACAGCTCACGTCCTGCTTTTATTTTGAAAATAAAAATACTGACACTGATTTGAAGGCATAAAGTGTTGCTTTTTATGTGGATTGTGTGTGACTCTTTATTTCATACGTTACAACATATCTTATCATATTAAAATGCATTTCACATAACTATCTTTTATTGCAGCGAGTGTATTTAGGAGCTTGGCTATGGTGAAATATACAGTCAATCAGAGTCGAGCTTTACTTCTTCTTCACCCCGCCCCCAGCCGAAGCCTCCCGAGTCCGAGCCGAGTGTCAACCACACCGCACTATTCTTAACATGTCACCGAGGTACTAAACTCAATTCCCCGAGACAAAATGAGCGACAAAGGTCTATCGGACGAGCTGGTGGCAGCGGCATGTAAAGATGGAGACCCCATTACTAAGGTAAGGATGGTTGTTGACGTGGGAGTCAAGTTTTTTTTGACCCGTCAACCCTTTAAACTGTGAGCCAGCCGACCAGACACCATTTCTTAGTGACTTTGCTGCATCCATTATCGGACATGGGCAATTTGATCACGTCCTGACTTGGCCTCTTACAAAAAAAAACAGGCATTCCAATAAAATAAGTGTGAAATATACGTAAAGGGTTGTGCTGATGGTGTGTATTCGTAGTGCAAAAATTGTCAAGTTTTGGGCTGAAGGCTGCAAACTGGGAGTTAGCATTACGCAGCTAACTAAAGTTACAAGCTAGCTAGCCTAGCATTTTATAGATTTAAAAAGTATACATCAACTTATATATTTTTCGTCCAATCCAAAAAATTCCAACATCGAAATATTCACAAAACTCTCAAAATTCAGGGGTACCGTTTTTCCACGTTTACAAAATTCCCACAGATCCACAGTTTCATTGAATATAATTCCTATTCAATGAATGGAGGCAACATTCATTATATAACTCGTTTTTTCCACAGCGACCATGTCAACTTAAAACTGCTCGCGCTTAAATTATTTAGTTTAAATTGTTGTTTAATGAGCTGAACAGTTTTGTTGGAATTTTTTAATCAATTGGGAAAAAAGTAAGCGTTTGAATACCATTGTATTTACTGATCGCTTCCCAACATTCTCAATTCGTTCTGTTCAACTCATTCCGTACTCATTTTGTTGCCTTCTACTTGTGACGCGAAATGACAAAGTTAAATCTATACTTTTTTAATTTTTTTATTATTATTATTGTTTCAGTGTTGCGCATTTCCCAAGGCTAATTCCCCAATCAAAAAGGAGCCGTTCTTCTCAAATCACATTAGTAAACAACTAAGACTTGAGTCATTTCAATGTATATTGATGTGGATTTTTGAGATTCTTTTGGCTCTCTCTTTTGGTGTGACAAGTAAGAAAGGCGGGGTGTGAATGTTGGCCCTGTCTGCTGCCATTCGTTCTGACTGACAGGGAAGTGTTCAGCATTCCAGTCTGAACTCTCGATGCTTCAACTTTGAACCTACACACACGGTCTTGAAGAGCTCCTCGAATAAGTCTCTCACATTTACACCGAAGCTCTAAAAATAGGAATATGAGAATGCCGCTTTTATACATTGAGGTTTTTACATTTTCTTTTAATTTAAGGTAAATTTTTGTGAAGAATCATCTATTATGCCTTTCGTATTTGAAGTGCTTCAACTTTCTATTTGACACCTAACAGCTTGATTCCCGTAACATTGACTTTTTTCTAGTAATGCTACCACTGTATTCTGATTAACTTATTTATAAAATTAAAAAAATAATAGACACATTATTACTAATAACATAGCATTACGACTTTCCTCTTTTGATAACCACACAAGTTTCTTCTCAAAACATTCTGACTTTTTTCATCCGATAACCTCACCTTTCCATTTAACATGGTCCTTGTACGAATGTCTTTCTTCTCACAACATAATCCTGGCAAGGTGACTGTATGACTTTTTATCATGTCAAATTGTTTTTCTGGTCTTTGAGTATTCTGACTTTTTTTTGTAACATTGTGCTCATAAAATTGTGACTTTAATTTCTTAACATAATTTTGTTTTTGCCACATAACACATTTTTTCTTTTGTTTTATCTTTATAACTTTTAATGATAATACCACACATTTTTTTCCTGAAAATCCACAACCTTTTTTCCTGTACAACTCCAAATTTATTCATGTAACTTTTTCTATCATGCTGCACCTTTCTTTTCCAACCTTTATCACTTTTTGTTGTTAGAATTAGGATTATTTTTCTTTAAGTATTCCTTCTTTATCATTGTAACATCCTTTTCATAAAATGTTGACTTTTCCCAGGATCCTATGATTTTGTCCTTTTTAATTATACAACATTTCTTTTCTCTGAATGTTATGAATATTCGTAAATCTACAACTTGTTTGTTGCCGTCTCAGCTTTGCCACATTTGGGTTCACCATTTTGAAAGACCCTTGTCCAATTTTACGGCTTGTTGAGATGTGTCATTACACACACATGGTTGTTAGTTGCAAGTGAACGCTCACACAGAGATGCCATTTGGCTCTGATGCCGTTTTTCACAGGCTCGTGTCAGAATATGATATTTTGATCACCTCTGTTTTTGTACTCCTCCTTTTATAAAGATTCAGTTGGTCTTCCAGTTATGTGTATAAAAATTCCATTCCTGTATGTTGTGTAGAATTTCATGATGCAGCAGACGATGCTGCGAGTGAAGGATCCGGTTAAATCCTTGGATTTCTACACCAGGATCCTTGGCATGACGTGAGTATTAACACACTCATTTGAATGGTGCCCTGAGTTAAGCTTTGCGCTCTGTGTGTACATGTACAATTTCCCCTCCAGTCTGCTGCAGAGATTCGACTTCCCCTCTATGCGCTTCTCCCTCTTCTTCCTGGGCTACGAAGACAAGAACGAGATCCCCTCCGACGTGAGCGAGAGGACGTCCTGGACTTTCTCCCGCAGGGCCACCATCGAGTTGACGCAGTAAGGACCTCGCCGGCTCCCTAAGATGGTCACCTTTGTTCCGAGAGCAGAACATTTGACTTGCGACATAGTCAGTTGAACGTTCCTTGTGGTTTAAAACGGGCTCAACAGACCACTCTGGCAGAGTAGCTTAGGTTTCCCCACGTGTTTGTTTAATGTTTCACCCCTCTTCCAGTAACTGGGGTTCGGAGTCTGACGAAAGCCAGTCATACCACAACGGAAACTCTGATCCACGTGGCTTTGGTAAGTTTGGACATCATTTAAATAAGACCCGTTCAAACTGCTAACACAATCCGTCGTTACGATTTTAAGGCAGAATGTTCGGAGCAATTGAATCTGTGATCGCATTCCGTCAGGCTCCTTTTTTGTAAATGAATGCTCTTTGAGTCTTAGCAGAAACGAGTCACTTCTTTCAAAAGAAACCAAAGAAAAATCAAAACGCATTGATTTACGTTCATGTTACAGGCCACATCGGCATCGCGGTGCCAGATGTCAACCAGGCCTGCAAGCTGTTCGAAGAGCAAGGCGTCACCTTCGTCAAGAAACCCGATGACGGTGAGATATTTGACAGCAACTTTAAAGCACTGTTCCCAATTTTTTGGTGTGTCTCCCTGTGGGTGTATTTTACATTTGAAAAATCTTTCGCTAACCAAATAAAATGTCACGAAAGTACTGAAATAATGATGATCCTCTTTCAATTTACTCACAAAGGTAATTTTTGTTCTGAACAAAAATCCATTTATACTGAATAACTCAATTTCTTTTTAGTTAAGTGACGTACCATTAAATTATGTTTTCCTATTATTATTGTTCTTATTATAAAAATTTCTGTTTTTTTTTTCTCCCAGGTAAAATGAAAGGACTGGCCTTCATCCAGGACCCTGATGGCTACTGGATCGAGATCCTGAGTCCCAACAATATGATTTCCATCACCTCGTAATGAGAACTGGAAGAAAGCTAAGCAGAACATGGCGCTTTTAGGGAAGATCTTGGTTGTGGAGCACGGTGTGGGAAAATAATCGGAACGTGGAGTTGGAGAGATGCAAGCTGCTCAAAAGTGGGACATTTAGATTCAATACATGAGCTTTTTTTTGTTTTGAAATAACTTTAATTTGTGTGAAAGTACAGAATGTAAAGTGTGATTTGTTGCTGTTGGTAATAAATGTGAGCGCTGTCGTTCAAATGCAAGTGAGAACATTTACTTCTGGTGCTTTTCAAAATAAACTGACGAACCGTGCTGCTTTTCTTTTGCATTCTAATGAAACTTAGTCTTATTTTGAAAATCGGTCCTGTCGTGGATCTTTGCTCCCTCGCCACCGACATTAAAGGAAAAAAAAAATAAAGATGTCTGACGTGAGGTTCGGTTCCCCCGCGTGTGTCACCAAAGCTTGGGTCGCCCTGAGGAGACTCGACAAAAACGGTTTGTTATTTCACGTGAGGTGTCATATTTAATTCAACAATCGAGACCTTTCCTCGCGATTGAGTTAAGTGCGCGTGGCCGTCGTCATGGCAACCGTGAGCGAGTTTCCGTGGCTTGAATTTATTTATAATAAACAGTAAGTCACGAATGCGAATTGAATTTAAATGAGTTCTTAAACTTTGGTTTTTGAGGAAGAAGTTAACGAAGAAAGCGTGTGTCCGTGTTACAAGACAGTCAACAGCTGCATTTGTCTCAAGTGCTCTTTTCGACCCATCAAGTCCAGTCAAAGGGCTTCTCGTTTACGAGGGCAAGGCTGCGCCAAAAACGGCTACGTCATCTTACTGTGGATTTAAATTCATAATCTAAATGAAAAAGACTTCTAGGTAGTAAAAGTATTCACACGTGACCTGAGGGACTCGTAGACCATGAGAGACACTGAGGAGACAGATTATGTCATGTATCATTTTTGGGAGGAACCCAAGCACCCCTCATCAGTTGACCAAGACCATCCCTAACAGTGAAGTATGCAGGATGGATGTGAGATGATTTTCAGCATTAGAAACTGGAAGACCTGTCAGGATTGAGGACAAGATGAATGAAGCAATGTACAGAGACATCCTGGATTAAAACCTGCTCTTGAGTGCTCGTGTCCTCAGAGTCGGTGAAAATGTACTTTCAGGACAACTCTGGGAATTCCCTGAGTGGGCCAGACTTGAATCCGATCGACCATCTCTTGTCTGGAGAGATCTGAAAATGGCTGTGCAGTGACACTCCCTATCCAACCTAATCCAATTTGGGACGGGCCGCATTGAGGAATGGGCAAAACTGCCCAAAATTGTGCCAAACTTGTAGCGTCGTATTAAAAAAAGACTTGAGGCTGTATTTACTGCTGAAGGTCCTTTACCAAAATATTCAGCAAATGCTGTGAATACTTATGGACATGTAATATTTTAGTTATTTTAGTTATTTTTTTTTTTTACTATAATAATATTCTCACATTGTCATCGTGGGGTGTTGTGTGTAGAATTTTGAGGGGAAAAGTGAATTTACTCCACTTTGGGATGAGGCTGTTGCAGAAAATGTGGAAAAAAATTATCTGTGAACCCGTTACAAATTTATTTTTGTACCCGTATTACTTCTCGTAAAGGTATGACTCCATTGTACGACTTAATTAGCATAGCAGGGTTTTTTTTCTACTTGTAACGTTGTGATATTTTTCTTGAAATAGACCTTTCGTGTCACAACATCTACAACTACTTGTATTACAATATTACAATCAGCTTCTTTCTCGTATTACAACTTAATCCATGTAACATTTACACAACTATTTTCTTCATTTCTTGTAATATTACAACTTGCTACTTGCTACATTTCACAAACATGAATCTCTTCTTGTAACATGGCTACATTTTTCTTCTAATACGATAACTTTCCATTCATGTATTCCAGATGTAATTCTAGTACTTATAAATAAAAAAATATTATGGGTAACATATGATGCACGTTGCAGATGACAGAGTTGTGGCTCTCCGCGAGGTGTCCATTCCTCAAGCGGCCGACATGTCGTCCATCACACAGGTGCTCCATGTTATTTATGCTGTTGTCACGGCAACACACTCACTCACTCACCAGTCAGTCAATATGACCAAAGCATCTTTGCTGTTATCATCTTTGTCAGATCATCGCCTCTGCCTTCGACCTGAACCCTTCCGATGTTGTATTCAAGGTAAGCTGCTCACACATTTTATTAATATTAATATTATTATTATTATTATTACTATTCAATCAATGAATGTCATGTATGTTCAGATAAGAAACCAGCGTGGATGTCTGATCCCACTGAATAGTTTCATCGCAGCAAACGCCAAGCACATGTATGTATTTATTCATTTACTTGTGCTCACATTTAAAGGGGAACATTTAATTACAGAGTTTGGATACATTTTTAAAGGTCATCATTTTTATTTTGTTATGGTAAATATTTTGTTGTCATAACTGTGTTTAAAGGCAGGATTCTGGTGACTAATATGTTAGAATAGAGCTAATTGTTATGAGGATGAGGGGGCTTAATAGTTGTTAACTACTAAGCCTTATGTTAATTTTGCAAATTTTAACTTTAGTTCAATTCTTTTCATTTAGTTTAATCTAATTTAGGATAAGTAAATCAAATCATGAAATACGTAGTTTTCTTTTTGTCTGTGTGGTATATTTTGTTGTTGATGGGTCTGGCTCAGCTTCCCTCCGGACGGGTCGCAGAGCATGGCAGAATTGGTGATGGAAAAAACTTCTCTGACTCAGCCATTTTGGTTATGAAGAGATTTTATTCTCGTCACATGCTGATGTCCAAAGAAGTCTCCCCAAACAGAAAACGGAAAAGGTCCCCCCTCTCTCCGGCCTTCCCTTCTTATAGCCACACAAGGACATGAATATCTAATTTGACCTGATTGCATATGCATTCTTATCCTGCTTGCCCATAAAATGGCCTTTCAACAGCCTCCTAAGGGTACCAGGTACGGACCCCCTCTCATATGCAACTCCTCGTCGCCAGACCCCCTTTCTATATACACGTACCTTGGGAAGTCGAGGACCGCTGTCGGAATCCCTGACCCGTCGTAAACAATGTTGAGGCCAGATGCCTCTCAGGACCGTCACTCATCGTACTACGGGGGTCCACCACAAGACTAGTTATCCCTAAAAGCAACAATCTCGTCATGGCCATAAAATGAGTTGTATATGTTAGACCATGTGAAAATACACCACATCTGCACTATGGTCGATGTTTTCCCCCCTTTTTTATTTTCTATTCTCGATTATAAGAATAAATCAAGTGTTGCCTACCCCCGCTATTTATACATTGTAAACATTGATGATGTTTCTCTTCACAGGCCTTACTTGCTTGAGGTAGCCAAGGTCTTTCAGCATGGTAACGTCACACAAGACACAAATCGGAATGAATAGTTACCAAGGAAAATGAGATTTTGTGGTTAAAAATGTCTTTACCTTTTAATATGCTTGTCTATCATTTTCATTATAATCCACTGAGACAACTGTCTCCTTTGCGTCTTCCAGTCCATGTTCAGTGTGATGCACACCATGTCACCAATCAGCAGAGTGACTACTTGACTCACATTCATTTTTGTCCAGGCCTGTTTCATGAGCTAGTTTTTTTTTTTTTAATAAATATTTGTTGTGTGCAAATATTTACTGCATGATTCTTAACGAGAGCACCAAAGGCACTTCATATGACATTGACCCAATGACACATTGTACTTATTTTTTTTAGCAATATTAATGTATTTAAAGTTTTTTGTTTGTATCTTTCAAGTGCGTCCCAAACCTAAAAGTATCCCCATGACTGTGATCAACAAGAGCATGAAGAGCAGACTGCACTCTGTTGACAAGAGGGTATGCGGCCACAAAAGATTCTGATGTGAAACGAATTCTGAAATGTTTTTATTTATTGCATCCATTTCACTCATCCAGTTAATGTCCAAATTGTATTATAATTTGTGAAATATCAGAAAAAATAATAGTGATGATATAATTTACCACATATCCACTATAACAATCATTATCTGGCTAATTTGCTATTCAAATCTGCTTATCGTATTATGGGCTTTGTGCAGTGTTTCGTCAAACCGAAGTGGGTTAACGGTTTGACTTTCCCTCTGTTCTCTCTGTCTTCTTCAGATTCATAGACTTGAGGAGCTTCTGCCTCAAATAAAGCTGAGACGCAATGAAAAACTGAGCCAGGTAAATGAATACAACCAACACAACGTCATTTGTAGATATTTTATATTTTCGTATTTCACTGTGGCCTCAGGAGATTGAATGTCTGAACCAGAAGTTGATGTTTCTTCACAAGAGAATGCAGGTGCGCAAAGATTGGTGTCACAAAATGCGCTTCATTGAATTAAGTGGCTCAATAATTTCCCCTGCTCCGTTCCAGGTGGTGGACTCCCTCACCTGGAAGGGAATGCTAGCCCGAGCGCCTTTGTGGTAAACCATCCACCCATGACACTTGTCGTCACGTCAAACTTGAAAGATGGCTCAGCACACCACTTTGGACCGGGATACAATGGGAGGCGTGATCTTACTGTATTTAAAAAGTTAAATAAAGATTTTCTCGTTTCCTTGAGTCGTGATTCTTTCGAGTAATAAAGATTCAGTAAATTAAATCAGTAATTATGATGTGAAACAAATGTCAGTGTCGAAACTGTTTTAGTCTTTATTTTGTTCTGTATTAAAATGAAATATAGCTGGAAATAATTGCATGGAATACACTTTCATCACAATATATTTTATAAATATATACAATTCAAACATTTTTAAAAATATAATGTTATTACTATGTACGTCTGTCCTAATTACTTTGGAATATGTATTAATTAGGGGTTTGTAACTCTCCAATCAGACTACTCAGTCTGTATCGACTGATCATTTTAAAGTAGAATGTGGGGAGAAGTGCAACAGATAATGGATGGATGATTCCATTTGACCCCATCACGTCTCTCAAAAAAATATATATTTTCAGTCAAACCTTTTTTTTTTGCTTTACATCAAATATACTTATTAATTTTGTGTCTTTTTTGCAGACCAGTGGAACCCTTTTTGTGTTATTGTAGGCTTAAGAGTAATTCTTCAGCCTATATTATCATATAGCAAAGATGTACCATATTTGGGCAAAACAAATCGCAATACCTGTATTTGAAACTCCAACTCCCATCGTCCCTTGCGCCGCAGTGGGGAACATGGCGCCCGTCTCGCGGACAAAAGGCGAATCTGTCTGACGATGGGCTGAAGCCAAAATACTATCCAGTGAAGACGTTTTTAAGGAGTAAATCAACACAATATAAGTTACCCGGCTCCATTGAGACCATTTTAAGACCGCATGTTACAACTAAAATCTGTGGAGGACTGTCTACTGGAATAAGCAAGGTAAGTTTCGAGCCACAGCTGTCTTTAAAACGCTCTCATTAGCCCGCTTGATTACCTTGTCAAAGTGAGGTGCCGAATCCCCCTTTAAACACCGCGTTGTTTTGCCCAGATGTTGAGACACAATCCCCCAAATTGATACATCGTAGTCTCCCTCGGTTAAAAATTATAACCTCTCTGATTCGGCATTTTTGCAAGCCACCTCGCTGCTGTGATTTATACGCACCGCTCATCGCCTTCGGGTATAAAACATATGGAGACGATCACTGGCGGTTAGTTGTAGAGTGTACCAAGCAGAACTAAATCAGCTGTTTTTTTTTTTCAAGGGGCTTTGATGTGTGTGATGGAAAAGTTCAAAACACAGCACTGTTCTTCAACATGGTGAAACTATTGTTAGGCAGTTTGAACCAACTGTCAATGTTTGTTACAACTCCGCGGGAGGAGTTTTTCAAATAATACAATAAAAATAATAATCATATTCTTAACGTTAAAAGAATACATTTAAAATAATTATCATACACTTAACGTTAGCTGCCAATGCTCAATCAAATGGGTCAAGTTGGGTGCCAGAAAATGAGGGCATCAAAAAGTCAATTTATTTCAATAATTTGTTTCAAAAAGTGAAACTTGTTTATCTTAGTTGATTACCTCTAAAGTGAATTATTTAAAGCCTTTATTTGGTTCAATTTTAATGATGATGTGGCCGAAAGATGCCCACAAAAAAATTAATAAAAATCCATGGCTAGGAAAATTTTCTGTGGCAATTTTAGAAGCATTTTCAATCTACTAACAGGCATTGGTAGTCCAGTGGTAGGATTTTTGCCTGCCATGTGGGATGCCCGGGTTCCATTCCCGGCCAATGCATGCCTTATATCGTCCATGTATGCGGGAATCCTAGTGATCCATAATCTAAATCCTTGCGACCCCGCCTTATTATGAAAGTTTAATATTCGTGCGGCCCGCGAATTTGATATGACTGGCACTTTACACTGTAGTTATAAAGCTTTAATTACAGTGTAATTAAAGCTTTATAACTACAGAAGTAGGCCTACTCATCCCAGAACTATGGTTTATGCTTAGGATCTCTGCTATTTGACAAGATTTTGATTTGATTGACAGGAGACCCATGCGCGAACAGGATGTGCGGTCTGACGGAGCTTTGCATCAGCACGAGCACAGACGGGACTAATTATAAAATGTAGGATTACCTGGTCACAGTGGATAAAATTGAACCGCGGATTATTGTTGGGCACATCTTCAGCTTTTAAACGAGGATAGGATTGTAATTTTTTTTTTACGTTTTAGTAGGGATTTGATTGATGAATGTTCCACTCATGTTCAGGACAATTCAAGTTCAGAAGAAGATTAAAGAACTGTTAATACAGACATTTGACTCATTATTATAATTATTATTATTATTATTATTTATTACTGATTAATTTTCTTATTAATTCCTTATTTATTTTCTTATTAATTCCTTATTTATTTATAAATCTTATTTTGTGGTTAAAAATAAAAATAAAGACATTTGAGAAGATTAGATTATTTTATATTTTTTTCTTGCGGAAAACCTGATGCGGCCCAGCCTCACCCATAGTCTGCCTCTAGTGGCCCCCAGGTAAATTTAGTTTGAGACCCCTGATCTAAATGATCACTTTCCCGCTGTCAAAAAAAAAACGTTTGCGTTCCCACATACTCCTTCCATCAAGTACTACTATACATACTCCCTAAAAATACATTCAATCGGTAATTTAATGCTGGCATTGATTAAGAAACACAAAGCCAGTGCCATACTTTAAAGTCTGCAAGCCCCCACTGTGTAAAAAACCTTTGACAATGTCGATGCCATACATCTTCACACGCCTTCAACGCCTTCTTAAAGGTCAAAAGCCATGAGCGATGCAACAAATAAAGCAATGAGCCAACTAATCCTGTCAGCGGTGGATATTATGTGAAACTGTGACACACAATTCTGCAAAGAAGCATCACAGGGATCAGTTTTAAACAAGCAAGCCAACTATTTTCACTCATTATTGTCTTAAAAACACAGAGACATTAAATAGTGGTGACAATTGCGCCACCCAGCTTCTGCAGAAAGAGGAAACTGAATTAGTTTTGCCACACATCAGCAACACTTCGCAAACAAAAGTTGCGTTCAATGGCGGCGGTGTATTTGTCTTTATATCTGTTTTTAAGCTATTTTCAGCACCTTAAATTTGCTAAAATTGCCTAAAAATTACAGACGAAGTGGGACACACTACTAGTATCGATATGTGGAAAAAAATAGTTTGACCATATTTAGATATACAAGAATTCTGTGAATCCAGCCTTGCTTACCAGCGAAAAAACCCCTCAATATTGTATAAAAAAGACAAGAAAAGTTGACATCAGAAGAGTTACGACGAGTGTCTGTTTTCCGGATGTGTAGAAACAAACTTTAAATGCAAAATAAAACTTTTTTTTTTTATGTTGCCAAATTGTAATTTTTTTTTTTACAATTTAAGACATTTTTGCTAATTTCTGACCATTTTAAACCTTTTTTTTGTCTACTTCACTGTATTTCCCCGTTTCAGTCATTTCATACCTTTTCACAAACTTGCACCACTTCCTCTACTATTTTTCCTCAAACGATTCAACACATTTTCAAAATGGGCGTACTGCACACAGCCATAAAATTGAGGCCAAGACAGATGAAAAATGTATTGCTCCGTTATCTTGTAGAATGTTCCAGCATTGTGAGGAGCCTCGCTTCACCATCGAGCAGATTGACCTCCTCCAGAGGCTCAGGAGGACGGGCATCGGCCAGGCTGATCTTCTCCACGCTCTGGACACCTTGGACCACCTGGACCGTCCCCACGGACGCACCTCCAACCACCAGCCGTCTACCTACGCCGCCCCGCCTTCGTCTTCCACCGCCGCCACTCAAACGGTCTTCTCCAACAGCCACATATCGCCGAGTAGCTTTGATGTAAACTTGCCTGTAGCCATGGCAACGGTAGCTCAGACCAACGGGAAGATGTCGCCGCTGACCAGGTTTCCTCTAGTGGGCGGCGGCATGGTAGGCTTCGCCTTTGAGGCGGGCGACGACGACGTGGATGTCGATGAGAAAGTGGATGACTTGATGAGGTAGGGGTTCGGGTTTTGAATTGGGTTTTACAATGACTCCTAGCTCCGTTTTTTTTTAAATTTTTTTTTCAAGAATTAGGGACCAAGTCCTGACGAGAATGTTAAAGAGTAATGGGCACCTGCCTAAAAAAAATAATAATAATGATAATTGCCGATATCAATATAACACCAAACTATGATCCTCAAATACTTGAAAATTTGCAAAGGGTTACTGCTCAGTATTAAGAAACGACAACGGGAAAAACAAAAGTTGTGCGCCTGCTTGTAGGAGAGACAGCGGCGTCATGAAGGAGGAGATCAAGTCCTTCCTGGCCAGCAGACGCATTTCTCAGGCTGTGGTCGCCCAGGTGACGGGTGCGTGTCGCCTAAAAAGTCCTCCTCCTTCTTCCTTTAACTAGCAGCTCACCTGTATTTGTCGTCGCGCAGGAATTAGTCAGAGTCGCATCTCCCACTGGTTGCTGCAACAAGGCTCCGACCTCAGCGAGCAGAAGAAACGTGCCTTCTTCAGATGGTATCAGCTGGAGAAGAGCAGCCCTGGTCAGAGCACACCTGTCTGTCTGTCTTCAATTCTGTTTGACTCTCTAGGACCGAGATAGTCAAACAGAAATTAGACGAGCACCTAGATTCTAGGTATGGCACTGTCTGTCGGCAGTGCCATGAAAAAGTGTCGGCCCTCTTCTCAAAATCTTTTTTTTTTTTTTTTTGTGCATAGTTTGCTTAAGAAATGACACAGCATTTCAGTTTGATTCAATTCTGGTCTTAGACTTGGCAACTCGATGGTGTCTTTATCTGTCTTTGTCTTTATATCGGATTCTATCTATCTATCTGTCCATCGATTGTTACATTTCTCTCTGACTGTCTATCTCTTCATCTCTGGCTTTTGAAAAAAACACAGAATTTACTTCTGGCTCACTGTTCATCATTTCTTTGTGTATTTGTTGGAGAAGACGACTTAAGAGTAAAAGTGTCCATGTGCGTGGCCCATCAGGTGCCACGCTGGCCATGCATAGCGCCCCGCTGACTCTGGAGGATGTGGTGATGGACTGGCACCAGGCCCCGCCCACATTTGCCCCCTCTCCGGGGGGATTTCGCCTGCGCCGGGGGAACAGATTCACCTGGAGGAAAGAATGTCTGGCCGTCATGGAGAGGTAACATTTACACGACTGATATATTAGCTAGTGACAGGACTCCTTTTTTCATGTGCGTGCGTGTGTGCGTGCAGCTACTTTAGTGACAATCAATATCCCGACGAGGCGAGGAGAGAGGAGATCTCCATGGCCTGCAACGCCATCATTCAAAAACCAGGTGGGTCCAGATGTCGAACTGATCTCCTCATGTTCCTTGGCATCCCAAAAGACAAGTGAGCGCTTGCCGTGTGTGTTTTTCAGGAAAAAAGCTTCTGGACTTTGAGAAGGTGACATCTTTGAAGGTGTACAACTGGTTCGCCAACCGCCGCAAGGACATCAAGAGACGCGCCAACATCGGTATTGTCTTCCTCTGTTGCCCGCCATTTTTTATTTATTTATTTATTTCAGATGTTCATAAGCTGTGAGGAGTGTGTGTTTTCTCGAAGAAGCAGCCATCTTGGAGAGCCACAGCATCGACGTCCAGAGTCCTGGCGCTCAGTCCAATGGTGACGAGGCAGACGGCAACGACGAGCAGGTACAAAGGGACATTCTGTTTTTCATGACAATATTTTTGGATCCGTCCAATCAATTTATAGTTTTTTTTTGTTTTTTTTTTGGTATTTTTCTCCAGAAATTACACTCTTCTGCGTCCTGATTGGCTAAAATGAAGATTTTAATTTATTTATTTGTGTATTACAAATTACTGGTCAGATTTTAATCAGAGATGGTCCCTAAAATTACTTTTGATGCTGATTTTCCTATTTTTCTCTAGCACATCAGGTTGTTTAGTTCTTTTCATTTTTTTGTTTTTAAGTTTGACCTCTAAAAGTTTGCGCAATAAGCATTTTACCATGCATTGTAATTTAAAGCAATGACTTTCAAAAAGAAAAATCCACCTGTTGCTGAACCTCATCCTTATTTCATAAATCTTGCTAAATATATTGCTAGATTGCATGTCATATTATTAGGGCCTGAGCAGTTTTTGTAGTTGTTATTATTATTTTTATTATTATTATTGTCCTATGTGCAAGTATCCTGAGGGTTGACAGGGCCTGCAGTGCTCCACTGAAAGAAGTTTTTGTGCAATTTATTCAATTTTATTTCATCAAGTGGTTGTACGAAATAAAATCATGTGGAGCCAGAAAAAGATTTTATGTAGATAAATCTGCTTAAAACAATAATAATTAAATTGAGTGAATCCAACACATTTTATTCAGTATTATTATTATTATTCCAAAAACCTGATGTGCTAGTGATTTCTTTTTTATTATTATGTTTTTTATTATTTTATGTAATATAGTTGAACAATGCATTCTCTGAAAATGTCTTCTTCATCTTCTTTCCTCGCCAGCCTCTCGTGAAGCACGTAATAACTCCATCTTATTACTTCCCGAGCAGGTGCCTACGCTGTTGCCCAGCTGGATGGCCGCCCTGAGTCGAGGGGGTACGTCTGGGCCGAGGGGCTGCTCCCTGACCGGTCGCGCGCCCGCGTCAGGGCGTCGGCAATCCTGGTCGCCGCCTTCGCCCCTTCGGGACGAGCAGAGTATGGAGAAGGCGGCTATCGATGGAGCGGACGGAGTAGGCTTAACTTTGGCCGATGACATCAAAACAGAGGTGATAGATGACGACTGAACGGAGGTGACGTCAACGTGTTCGTATGCAAATATTTGAGCAAAAGCCCGAATACCTCCCACCATCAACCTGCTCTACTACACTCCACTTTCTGCTGATTAGCTCGTCACACTGTGATCACAACGGTGCAGCCTCATAATTCGATCCATACATGGAAGCATTTTTTAATGTTGCAATTTAGTCTTGTATAATTCCACACCATAAATGTTTAAAAAAAAAAAAAGAGGAAAAAAAAATGCGGTTGCATCATGTGGCCTGACAAATCGATGAACAAAATAAGAAGAGTTATTGGCACTTACGGTAATAACAAAAAAACTCTGAGATAACAATTTCTGAGCTGTGTGGCATCCGTAAAACGCAACAATGACAAGCCTTTGTTTGTGTCAATAACGATGATAATTCGCTTTTATGTCATAAAAAATACGTATACCTCTATATACTGTACATGTATACATATAAATATATCCTACATAATATAAACTGTGAGTGTGCAATTTTATCTGTTTTTTTTTTTAATTCTACAAAAACGTTTCTCCTCCCAGAAACAAAAGTTAGCTTCTGTTGACAGAAGCCAAAGTATTAGCTTTTCAAATGGAATGTTTTCATTGAGACACATCAAATGTGTGGAGTCACTTCAAAATGTTTTATTTTCTGCCTTACTTGGTGTTTAAAACACATTTTGTCATTTCTTTGTTTATAACGGTGCTTTTTTAATTCCACACCACGGTCACATGTAGCAACTTAAACTATGTTCGTAAAACTGATGACATAGAGCCATTGTAGAGGTTTGATCGAGTGCGGGGTTTCACTATTTCACTCGTTGGCGTATTTCAACATTTTTACTAATTGGAATTATTCACGTTTGAATAATTTTAACAATCCGCCATGAATTTGCGTTCAAGTGCCTTCTGTTGTCGGTGTTGTTGCTGTAAAGACAACTTCTTTGATGGCTCGGAAACGTCCAAATTCTTGAACCACGACCGCAAATACCTCAACTTTCTTTTGATTTCATTGGACCTGGAATCCACGACCATAAGGTCAGAGGGTGGTGTATTCATTAAAGCTGGGACGTCGGGGATTTCGGGAAAAATGGCCGATCCCAGTCAAACCGAAATGGGAGAAGATGAGACAGCTTGCATCCACGAAAAGCTCGTAATTAGAATGGGGGCAGAGACGGATGTTTTTCAATGCCAAGGTGACACAACAACTCATTAAAGGGGAGCTGCTTTAAAACCCTACTTTGAAACACAAATCCTATTTTGAAACCCTAACCCCGCTTTGAAACTTATGTTTTAAACCCTAATTTGAAGCCCTAACCTGATTTTGAATGCTCACTTTAAAACCCTAACTGTACTTAGAAACCCTACTTCAAAACACTAACTCAATTTTGAAACCTAGATTTTAACCCCTAACCCTAATTTGAAGGCCTAACCCGATTTTGAAAGCTTACTTTGAAACACTGACTCTATTTTGAAATCCTAACCCTACTTTGAAACCCTACTTCGAAAGCTCGATTTTAAACCCTAAACCTAATTTGAAGCCCTAACCCGATTTTGAAAGCTTACTTTGAAACCCTAATCCCACTTTGAAACCCTACTTTTAAACACTGACTATTTTGAAACCCAAACCCTACTTTGAAACCCTAACCCCATTTTGAAACCATACTTTGAAACCCTAACTGTACTTGGAAACCCTACTTCGAAAGCTAGATTTTAAACCCTAAACCTAATTTGAAGCCCTAACCCGATTTTGAAAGCTTACTTTGAAACCCTAACCCTACTTTGAAACCATAATCTTACTTTGAAACCCTAACTCTACTTTGAAAAAAAAAGCTTTAACTCTTCTTTTCCTTTGATGCTGGCTAAACTAAGGTCGTTTTTATTGCCCTAATAATGGGTTAGAGTCCATATTTTTAAATGTCTCTCAAGTGTAAAAAGAATCCCTTCATCATAGTTGTTTTGATTGTCTTAAGAAGCGTATTGGCCGCAAACCCCCCCCCCCCTCCAAATTCCTTTATGGTCTTAAATTTCTAACTTCCCAGTTTTCCTGAACACACCACCCATCCCTCATCCCTTTCGGTAAGCCACCAATATCTTAAACAGGCGTTATAAACACACACATGCTACGCACACACATGACTTGTGTACGCCCCTGTACCTCGCCTGCCATCCTTTCAAAGGGAAATGTAGCTCATTATTAACTTCCAAGCTGTAAATTTATGAATGATGAAGATGGCGGTAAAGGGAAGCGTGACCGTAAAATGAAATGGGTTGAGCAGTTACTTCTGTTCAATTGACTTTTACTTGCTCTGGGAAAATCTTCAAGACAAAGATGATGTGTGATTTTTGTATGAACGCGAATCTGAAAGTAAAAGGCAATATGGCGCTAGATGTCGTTTTCATCATATTTCTTGTTTTAAGATGGAGTGCCTTGTTTGGATCCTCAAATGTTGTGTAGAAAACGACACACAACTAATTGTACTGCCTTTTTTTGTCATCAGTTGCATAAGTTCGATTCGTTCTATTTTTTACAGTTTGTATGGACTATTGTTTTTACAAGGTAATTAAAGCTTATCACAGTAAACCAGTAGACCTTGTGTGTTTTATATCATACATACATCATGTATATCTTTATTATTCATAGTTAGTTTTTTCTTCTAAAAGGCATTTCTACGAGCCTTTTTTAAAAATACATTATGAAAGTTTTAGCCCGCAGGCCTTTTCTAAAAACAGCTGAGCAGTGATGGGGAGAATTGGGCGGGTTACAAGTTACCTGTTACAAAATAATGTCTTGTAAAAAAAAATAAAAAAAAGTAATGTAATGTGATCACTTTTGTATTACTCTACTACCAAATATGCCAATGAAGACAAAGATACAAATAAATATTGCTTCAATATATATCTGTTACAGTGGAACACCGTCATTTGCGAGGGACTGGGCCTGCCTGTAATATCCCAAATTTGTGTTCAACTGACGCCATTGAAATGCATGTATAGACAGATGCAAGTTAATTGGAATGTTGCTTAAAGCCCGTATTGTGGTAAAAGGCGCGAGTGTGTGCGCACGTAGCAAATGTTTTTGTCAGGGTTCGTTCAAGGTCGCATCCATTCGTCAACAGTTTTCAATGATTGCAAAACAAAATTTGGTTCAAAATTTCATAGGAAGGGATGCTATTTTTAGACTGTCCTTGAAGATGAAGATAACAAATTATAGAGATGATTCATCCCATGAGGTAAAGTAGATTTTTCTCGCTAATAAAGTTATGTGTGAAATGGGATAAAGGACAAATTTTGCTTGTTTGCGATTTTTACGTTTCTCAGATCCATAAATATACAACTGAAAATAAGTTCCTTCGGGCTCAGGAAACGACCAATCATGGTTCAGCTTGAAAATGTCACGACAGACTCAGAAAACAAGCGAGCTGCAATTGGTTGTTGCCTGAGGCGAGAGCAACTGCCATGACATTTTTGCAACAGCGAGTGGCAAAATGGCTGCACCCATAGTTGTATTGCTTTTAATAAATCATAAAATTGAGCAAACATTTGTAATCCTTTAATACATATAAAAATAAGGTTCAAATATCATTACATAATACATTTACTAGTTGATTCAGTAATTCACAAAAAACTCAAGATTTTTCATTTTTCTTTATTTTCTTAGCAGATTACAGTTCAAATGATACAAATAAAAAAAACATGATAGATGTTTTTTTTCATATAATACACATTCTCTCTTTGGATTGCAGCATAGTGACAGAAAACAATTAAATTAATAGGCAATCAAAACAAACAAACAAAAAAAAATTAAACATCTGCGCTCAACAGCTTTCTATATCTCCAGACACAGGTGCACATGCACACAAATGAGCAAGAAACATGATTGCTAATGTTTTGTCATATTGATATGAAACGTGAGTTGCTGCAGTATTAATGTCAAATCATATCCATCCCTTAGTAAGAACAGAAAAACAAAGATTGTATTGCTTAGTTGCGTTTGTTAACAACACAACATCAACACTTAAATAAAATAAATACAAGCGAAATGAAAATTTTGGGCTCCCCACAATAGTTAGACAACACCTTCCAATGTGGGAAGAGCATGAATTGGTTCAAGGAATGGCCACCAATGTTTTGTTGAGCCGCCTGCTGTCAAATGCGATGACATCACAAACAGAAATGTTAAAAGTCAGCAATATTGTCTTGCAAGTATGCATGAAGTGGGGGAAAGGAAAGAAAAAAAGACTTGTGCAAATGTTGATATAAGAGTGCCAGAGACTCCAAATGAATTTTCCTATTTTTGTGCACACTAGAAAAATTATCACAGAATTTTGTTTCTTTTTCTCCTAAACCGGCAGCTTTAATTGACATTTTTGTAATACTCTGAAGTGTATAACTTTGTTCTCACAGAATTCACATTTTATCACAAAAAGATGACAATGTTAACATGCTTTTTTTTTTAAACCATAAATATTTCAACTGTCCTCAAAGTACAATAAAAAAATTTACAACAATCTTTACTCATATTCTTCTTAAATGGTTCTCAATTAAAATTTTTTTGTATTACATTTTTCTCCAAATGTTGCAATTTTAATTAATTTTTAAAAACAACTATGCCCACAATTTCAATCTGATAATATAAAATTATAAATCAGTCCTCGCAGAACTGTGAAAAAAAGTTTTAGTGTTTAGTTTTCCTCATAAAATTGTAATTTTTATCCCCTATGGCATTTCTTTGGTGACTTAGTAATGTCACTGGAAAAATGCGTTACTTTTTTACTTAACTTCAAGACTTTAACATTTTTTTTCTCGTAACATAGATTTGTTTTTTTCAGTACTTTATTTTTCCATGAAATTTTACTACTTATCTCTTCATTTCTGCTTGTTTTTCTTTCTTGTGATATTAGGTCCGACTTTATTCTTGTGCAGGACGAGCATGTAAATGTTTTGGGGCTTTTGCTAACAGGTCAACTTGAATTTTTCTGTGTTGTTAAAAGGCCGTGCCAGCCATCTATGGCCCACATGCCTTATGTTCCCCACCCTTAGTAGAAAAGGCAGACTTGGCTTTCAATGAAGACGACAATGATTTCTCGTGTGATTTTTTTTTTTTACCCCCTTCTTAGGTCCATTTGAGGTCTTTTTTCTTTTTTTTTTAACCTTCATAGACCCAACCCGCATGAATGCACACACACCTACTCACACACATTTATTTCCCCATCCCCTTTGAGTCATAATTTAATAAAACCACTTTCGACTTGTCCATCAAACACCTGCTCTAACAACCAACCTAATATCACATTGAGCCCTTTCATTACCATCATTACCTTTTTTTCCCCCTCATGATTGCGCCAGTTCAGTAACAAGAGAATAGTAAGATTACAACTTTATTCTAATTTATATAAAAAAAAAAAAAATTATTCTTAATTTAAAATTTTGCACTCCAACTTTTAACCTTTACTTCTAAAATTTAACGTCATTTGTGTAACAATCCAACTGTCTAAATAATGCCACTTGTAATACAACTGAATTTGCAAGAAGGTACAACTTTTTTTCCTCAGAATTACGTTATGCTTCTGCAATTGCATTTTTTTTGCTTTGTAATATGACTTTAATCACATAAATGCAGAACTTTATCTTCATCACGTTACGTTTGTTCTCTCCGAGTGAGTATATTTTTATGCTAAAAACCCTTCTTTTACTATGACTCTCCATGTGGAATTTAGTGTAAATTTTTCTTCATGTAAATATCCTCATACGGCTTCATTCTCAGAATTGAAGTTGTTCTAGTAAAGCTACACTTTTTTTCTTTTTAAATTTGCTACATATTCTCGCTATATCGATTTACTGTCATCGACACAGATTGAGCTCCCTGATGAACTTTATTCTCACACAACTGCAATTTATGACATCTTCTAAATTTCAAAATTGGCATGTTTTACTCATGTCATACAAAATGTATTGTGAAATTGCAATCCGAATTTTTTTTTAAATACATTTTGTGATTTTTGTGGGCGGAGGTCAAATTCAATTGACACCTTTTTGTCATAAAAACACCTCTTGTAAAATTGCTACATTTACATGTTTCCTCATTTTAGGCTTGTGAAATAGTAATTCTTGCAACATTTTGTTGTCATGTTTTTTCCTCATTGTGTGCCAAAAATAATTATCTTAAGAAAAAAAAATTAGGTGGCTGGTGGGTCGTGGTTGCTATTCAAATATCAACATTCCGTCTTCTTTGCAAAAGTCACTTGACAAAGTGCCTCATTCATCCTCCATTTGAAAGAAAAGACAACTGTTGTAATGTGAGTGTCGATCGACTACAACTAGATGGGAGTTACTCTGGAGTGTTAATAGCAGCGATTATTCAAGGAAATCATTTGTGCAATTTAAAAATATATTTTTTTTAAATGACAGTAAAGAAAAGAAGGTTTCATGAAATGTTTGTGCCACAGAGGCATACGTGTACGTTTAAACAAAAATAAACTAAACGTGATATGTCTCATAACACGCAAAAAATGTTATTTTATTATTAATATTATTATTAGGGCCACACTGAGCTGAAAATATAGTCTGATAATACCAAAAAATAGTAATAACTTCAGTAGAAATGCATTTAAATGTCACAAGAATAGTCATACATAAAATAAGTCAATTAAGTCACAACTATCCAAAGCCATAAATTCATTTGTAACTTGTAACTTTCATGATTTTCTTCGCACAAATGAACAAAATTTGTTTCATTTTTTTTAAACCGTATACACCCTTTTCTCATTAATTGACAACTTTGTTTCTATAAAAATTACATTAAACATTCTGGCAGTTGTATCGCTTTATTCTCCGAAAAAGATTTTGTCATGTTAGTCATAAGTTTATTTTTTTTTATCTAATTTGAGACGACTCTCTCAAAGTTTTTCTTCAGTTTATGCTCATAAAAGGAAACATTTTTGCTCGTCATTTTGACTTTGTACTCGCGAACAATCTGCTTTTTCTCCATTTGTCTAGCATAACTGTAAATGTGTTTAATTTTTGTATATTTACATGAAATGTTATGCAACTTGATTTTTTGTTTTTTAAACAAATGCACAGTCTCACAAAGTTAAAAATGACCTCCCCTAAAAAAAGTTGTACAACTTTTCGTGAGTGGACTAATTTTTTTGACCCTTTAAAATGCCAATGTTTAACTATGTGCATTTCTCATCTTCAGTGTGGCCCTAATAATCCTCCTGTGCATTTACACAGACTGCAGATTTTGCATTTGTATTAACGTCATTTGAACAATTTACTGACCCGTCGCAGTGACGAGTCATGACAAAAAAATAAAAAAATCCGTTAAAAGTATACACGGCACGGGCTTGGCTTAGTGTCGGATTGGCCATTTCCTATGATATCTCCGGGAATGTACATTAAGAGATCCATGCCATCTTGCTTTTTTCTTCTTCTCTACAACAATATAAGGCAGGAAGCTTCCCCGCCTAAATAAATCTTTTTCAAAATAAGATGCACTTAACTCAACCAACACGACAGGCCCCGCGCATCATTCTTGACGTCAACACGGAGCTAAAAAGCTGACTTATTGCACAACAACGGCAAAGAATGCACCCACCCGCTCGCCCGTTTGCTTGCTCACTGTCGCCCCCTCGCGGTCCCTGAGACCGGCGGCCTCTCACGCAGACCGAGAAACAGCGAGAGGAATTGTGGGTAGAGACGCCAAAATGGCTAAAAAGCTAAACAAAAAGCTCTTATCTTCTCCTGGTATAAAACACTCGGCCAAAACTGGAGGTTTAAGCTTTCCTCCCTCCGAGACGACTTGTGCGGGTCGCTGTTCTCAGCTGCTCCAAGACTTGCGGTTGTCTCCTCTGAGGACGGGAACGCGGGTGCCGTCGCCGACGGCATTTGGGACCTCCGGGGCGCCGCGCCGGCTGTCACGGCAGCTCAGGCGTTCCGGCCGAACCAGGACGCCGTGCGCGGGCCGACATCGGAAGTAGCGGTGGCCGCCCACGCATCCGTCGTGTTTACCTGAAAAGAAGGAGGAACGAGGTTACGCTCGGGTCCCGTTACCAGTCCAGCGACATACAAAATCACATGTTTTTTTTACGCTTGTGTCATTACTTCTACTGAATTTACAAACATTTTTCTTCATATACTTTTAGCATCCTGAATTAATTTTCTCTACATAGTTTAAATGAAAAATAATGATCCTCAAAAACTTTTGGCTTGAATGCCATCATTTTTTGACAATTACCTGATACTGTTCCTGTAAAAGATTTTTCCCCCCTCATAGTTAATTATTTTCATTCATTTGCATTTTTTTAAGACATTACAACAATCCTTTTTCTTGTATGACTTTAATCTAACAATTTTATGATTTTTTTCTCCCCTATTTGATTCTTTTATTGACATGGTATGATTAAATGTTTTAACTCCCCACCACCCCACACACTTCTATGATTATCTTTAATGCACAACTTTCATTAACAACTTTAATTTCACTATTTTACAACCTTCATTTTCTGACTTTTTTCCCCATCACCGCAATAGGGACGGACGTACTTTATGAATTTACTAAATCTCCATATAAACCCACCCATGAAATTGGATGAATTGTTCTCAGAAATTCCCAATTTATTTCATGGTAATTTTAAGACTTATTTTTCCTTGCTTCCTCACAGATTTTTCCTGGTAATTTTAGAACAAACCTTGTTAGCTGACTTCACAAAGCCCAAAGTTTTAGTTTTTTCTCCCCCACATAATTTTCCGATTTGTACAATTTTTCAATCAATAATTTCATGACTTGAGGCCAGACATTTTCTGACTGGAATTCTGCTTCGTGTCACGACTGCGCCATTTGAGATCACCTGTGGGGGAGTCCAGATCCACGCCCACCCACACGCCGTCAGCAAAGTGTGTGGTGCCCACGTAGCGCACGGTTCCCGTCTTGCCGCTCCCGACCGCCACGTGGGCGCCGTCCGTCAGCCAGTCTGGCACAGCCGAGTCATCAAGCGGCTTCTGTTCAGAGAGGAAGTGGCGTGCGGTCACGCCGTCGTGATTGGCGGCGAGCGCGGCGTCGAGGAGGAGGGAGGAGGACGACGAGGACGAGGAGGAGGGTTGCAGGACGTCGGATAGGGTTGCCGTGGAGACGCTGGCCGAGAAGTAGCCACTGGACGATTGGCTGAGCGGGCTGAGGGGGGCGCTGTCATGCGGGTCAT